>NW_010255965.1:257687-261366 GCF_000690775.1 Eurypyga helias
ACAGATCTCTAAAAGCAATAACAAGTCCTGCTTCTTTCAATACACTAGTTTCATGGTCTCAGAAAGTCAATCACATAAGTAAATTGTGCACATTGGCAGCATATCCAAGAGTAGGAATTTAATTTCTTTTTACTTTGTTAAAGAATAACAATGAAAGAGCATTCCTGAAGAACTTCAGAACTTCACCAGTATTTCCAAAGGTTACAGATGACTTCTGACGAGGAAAAAAATAAACTAGAAAGGGAGGATCCTGAATATAAAGCAGTGTTTACAAGAACCATATCTGAATGTTAAATACATTGCTATTCATTGCTACTTATTATAAAAATGTAACTACTTTGGGCATTTTAACAATTGCTTATGTGAGTCTGAAAGATCCCAGTACATAACGGCAGCATCTTCAGTTCTTGTAAGTGCTGTGTAACTGCTGTTTCCACTAAGTTAAAATTAAAAAAGGACCAATGCTTTTGCAAAGCAAGCTCTTACATACTTTGCAAAAGCATTTTTGAAGATCAGCTCAGATCTGGTACTCATTTGCAAGTGAAATGCCAAACTTGGCATGAATTTTAGCTCAATTAATCTCGCAGGGTCATTTCTTCCCATTCTCCCTTTTGGCGCGTAGTGCCTCCTTGTTGACTTCTATTTAGCCACTAGTGTTTCAAAGGAGACATTGGTATCTCTTTTTAAGGAATTATTGCTATTTTTAATTGGAGCCATTTGTCCTTCTGAAAAATCCACATCACTGATGCCAGGCTCCTCCAGTTCTGACCTCCACCACCTCCCTGTCAAACTGGAATGGAAAACAACTAGCTCTTCTATTTAAATCAGCTCCTGCTGTCAGTGACAACACCCAGAGTTACACAAGTAACAAGAAAGCTGAAAAAATGCACAAACAGTCTGTATGGACTGCTGCTGCAAAAACTGTCTTCACTCAGTTCAACTTCTTCAGTCTGAACAAGGTGAGAAAAATGAAAGGAATCCCGATAAAGCAGAAATCAGATTGAACTGCACCATCTGGATCCAAAGCGTTCTTGTGTCAACTGTTGAAGGGAGATGCAGGGAGTTTCAGAACTGAGCCAATTTAAAGCCCACTGAATTGCAAGACCACCAAACTTCAAATATTTTACCAATCAGGTCTTTCCTAGAGATAGGAGGAAATCCCATTCCTGGCTTTCCAGACAGAGTTGGTGTTCTGGCCTGGCTTGAGAATTTCAGGCAAGTCAGGTGCGTTACTGCTTTTTCAGTTAAGCAAAGTTTAGGGAAGGGATCTGACTGTGCATTTTTCTTTCCTTACTTTTTTCCTTCTTCCAGCTGAAATCTATTTCTGCTTTATGTACAGGTATCTTATTCATGTACCGGGATGCTGTCCAGAGGCAAACCCATGCAGCCCCGCAGACACTTAACCAAGCCACAAGGTGCCCGGTGGTATCTAAACTTTCAGGGAGTTCAAAGGCTCTGCTGTCACAGGGAAAGCTGAAAAGCAAGCACTTAAATATCTTCTGGCAGCCCCCAAGAATCCTCTTTCAAACACCATGTGCAGGAAAGGCACACACTTAGAATATATCTTTCTTCTTCCACTGAAATAAGAGTAAGATGTATCTTGCCCACTTACGAGAACAGTGGGTTGTACTGCAGAAATAAATAAATATGTGACAGCACCAGGTCTGCTGCCCTAGCAAAAAAATGATGAAACATTCAGGGATCAGCATTTTTTCCCCCCAACTACTTACAATCCAAAGTAGATATTTCAGGCTGGCAAGTTATACCTCTGAGGACAGAGTTATGAAATAATTTCTCCGCCGGCTTGACAATAAAATGTGGGGGGGGAGAAATGACAGGCAGGATAAATGTGCCTGTCATACATCTAGCAAATAGTAGAATCAAGCCTTAAGCACTGTTAAATAAAAAAAAAAAAAAAAACCCCACCACCACCCACCCAAACACAACAAAAGCAGAAAACCCAAACCTCTGAACTTTTGTCGCAGACTAAATGAATTTTTCTCCCTGAATCATCTCTCCAATCCACTTTCTACTCAATAGATACGTCACATTGTTTGACACCCGGCCTGAAGATTACTTGACAATCTTTGACTAAACACTAGGTTTGAGGGTTTTTTTCTTCATTATGCCCCTTAGTTTACCATATTGCGGTCATTATGGAGAAGAAAAAAAAGGTGAAGGAAGAATAATTTTAGACAGTATTATCAATGGCAGAGGGCAGTACACCTTTTCCTTTATCTTGGGACTTCCCTCCATCTTGGGACACCCAAAATTAACATGTGTCTTTTGTAATTAATGACTGATGGTGAACTGTGAAATTTTCAACAGGGGGTTATCTTGTGGAGCGAAACCAAATCTGAACAGAAACACTTTAGCATAATTTAGAAAAAACAACCTGACAACAAACCAAACCAATGACATGATGTTCATCTTCTGGTTATCATGGGCTACGCTGGGCTAAGAGCTCAGGCCTAAAAGCTCTCCATGCATGGTTGCTAATGCATGGGAAATGTGATTAACTCACTGAAAAAGGCCTAGAATTACTCCCATTTTGACTAGATTACTGCATAATTAGATTGGTGGCACTCTTCCCTTACTGGGCTGTCAGATTAAATCCCGCTGGTTTTCTTCAGATAACTGTCATGTTCCACAATAACAAACAGGGACTGACACCAAGTGTTTTTCATGTTCAAAGGATGTAAATGCCCCTTCTGCCTCCACTGGGCCAATAAGAAAAAAGCCAAATGCACTTACTATTTCATTGAAAATGTCATTAAATTTGATTAAAACATGTCCAGTTGATAAACCTGTTCAGAAACATTTAATTTTGCCTGATGAATGGGAATCACAAAGCTTTGAATACTCATCTGGCCAATTACTTAATGGAAGGGCAAAATCGAATTATGCACTAAAGGTGGTAAAAAGGAACATCTCAAAGTTCTGTTTACCAAGAAACAAGCCTCGCTCAGAAGCTCCTTCGGTGGGTCTGTTCAGTTCAAGAAAGAAACTGGCAGGTATGTTTGGATTTTCCATCTTTGCCTAATGTGGGAAATGAAAACTTTTCATATTCCTAAATTCCCATAACTGGTATGCAGTGCATCTTGTTACAACAGTAACAGGTAGATTTACGGTCTTGGGTTGCTCTGTTCTGTCCTTGAAGAACTTGACATTAACTCCATTATCTGACCAGACTGGAAAGGTGAACTATTAGTTCCCAAAATACACAAATCATGTTGCTATTGTCAAACCTGTACATTTAAATCTCATTAGATTGGCTAAAAAACATAAACAAAACAAACCCAAGCCAGGACAGGAACTGAAACTTCAAGAGTTTAAATATATGTCAGGAAACATAAAATCCAAAATGGACCACTTTGTTTTCTTTGAGTCCTTATGATGTCATACTTTCAATTTTTACTCAGCAACAACAAAGTTTTAAAATGTACTGCCCCTTTTCTGTTTACATTAAAGCTGTAATTTTCACACCAAGGCTTTTCAACAAGCATCTGTAAAACACAAGATTTGTGCTAAAATGACAAGGGCTGGCAATAATAATTTTGTTAGTTTACCTTAGTGCAAACAAAAAACTAAATATATTGCAAAATATATTGCAGCACTTCTAATCCTGAAACAATTAACACTCACTCAACTGAAGGCAAAAACCTTTTCTTCATTCAGC
>NW_010255965.1:261410-318579 GCF_000690775.1 Eurypyga helias
CAACTAAAACCCCAGATATCGGCTTAAGAGAATCAGTAACTTCGGTGTTTCTTCCCAAAGTGACCACTGAATGGAAAAGTCTTCTGAAAGATAGCATGGGCGCAGATGAAACCTGAATCAAAATCTTGATTCATCTGAAAACAGAGCTGAGTCTCCCATCATGCTGAAGAGCAGAGAGGAATGGTCCTTGGTGGCACTTACAACTAAAACCCCAGATATCGGCTTAAGAGAATCAGTAACTTCGGTGTTTCTTCCCAAAGTGACCACTGAATGGAAAAGTCTTCTGAAAGATAGCATGGGCGCAGATGAAACCTGAATCAAAATCTTGATTCATCTGAAAACAGAGCTGAGTCTCCCATCATGCTGAAGAGCAGAGAGGAATGGTCCTTGGTGGCACTTACACAGTGTTGACACTGTGTGCTGCACTTACAGCTGCGCTGCCCCACTGTAATCCCCCCCAAGAGCAACCCAGCTACCCCATGGCGGCACCCACCAGCTATCACAGCACCACTGGGCTTGTTCCTGTGAGCTTCGAGCAGGCTGCTATTTGGAATAAGGCACAAAAGTTGAAATTTCAGACACTCCGGTATTTTTCCTTCTTGCTTTGAATTATGCAACACTGCCATATTTGGAATCTTTCCACAGCCAGTTAATAAAGTTTTCTGTACATCTGGTCCTACTGGCAAATTTATGCAATGTGATGAAAAATATATCTTTTGAAGTTTGTACAAGAAGGAGAAGATTGAAGCCAAAGAAAAGGTGGAACATCTCTGATAACGCATGTCAGAATATCAAAAATATTTGAAGCTGTAAAGCTATAACTGCTTTTTTTTTCTTGTCCTCTAATGACAATTTTTTTCATTATTTTAAACTGTAAAAGTAGTTTACATTTGTATGAGATTATTGTCCAACAAAACGGGGACGGGGTAGAGTTATAAACAATAAAGGCCAAGTAGTAGAGAAAATATAAGCAGCTAAAACAGTGAACTATAAACCTACAGAGCAAAAGCTAAGGTTAAGAAGCAAACCACTGTTATGTAGCTTGTATTTGCAACAGTAACATATATTTATCATATCCAATATGAATAATAGTTCCAAGGACTCGCAACAGCAGTTAGAATAACAAACTTGATTAAGTTAACAATATGGAGTTATTTATCTAGATAATTCTTTTTTTTTTTCCCCCCACAGGTTCTGTTTCTTATAAAACTAGATAAAAATCATTTGTCTTTTTCATTTATGGCTGAAACAGAACCACCTTGGAAGGAAAATGAACTGGCTGATTTACAGTGCCCAGCACCATCAAACAGCAAGTTTGGATAAGAAGTGAGTGACACTTTACCTAGGGAAAACAGCAAAGGGATTTTAACAGGTTTCTTGAATTAGAATTTTAGAAAAATGTACAAATCAACTCTTTCCAGTCTTGCAGAATGGGATGGATGGAAAGTATTGTGAGACCCTTTCTACTGAGGTGCAAGAAAAGGGAATATATGCTCAGCTACTTATATTAACTCCACTTGTGAATACAGGCTAACTTGTTATCTTTATGCTATAGAAATAAGAGTCGCAGGGTAGTACCTTAAAGAGACCATACCATTTACATGTGTCCTTTGAATGCTACGGAAAATTATAGTTCCCAACAATTAGTGCCTATGTGCACATAACGGAGAACTGGTGTAAAACCTCAGGTCTCCATTCACTTCAATGGAATCAGGCTGATTTGTATCCAACGAGGGCACGATTTATCACACACCTTCACTCATCCTGATCCCAGAGCTATGACATTTCTTAAAAAACTATCCATAAGAAAATTGCTGATAGGCCAGAGCTTTGGGTTGACAATTTTGAGCTACTGGGTATAGACATGTTCTCACCACTACACTCAGTGGGGTGGGATTAAAATCAGTGCAGAAAGGGATTTGGAGTCATCTTTTAATAAACAATTCTTCATCTGAGGAAAGGAAGGAAAACCACCTTGTCTACTTGACAGAAGCAAAATGGCATTTGTTTAAGGCTGCTCAGGGAATAGGAATGGCAGAAAATGACCTGTGAGAGATGGATTAATATGTTAATGCCGACATAACTACAAATAGATTATTCACCTGTCCATGTTGTTTGTCAGGTGGACAGGCACATGCAGCCAAGCACTCATAAAATCTTGACTAAAATTTTAAATACTCTGCTTTTCCTTAATTGCACTGTAACTCTTTCTCCTTTGAGGATGCTTTGATAATGCTGTTTGAAGGAAAACTTTCCTGGCAGTGGCAGCAGGGGAACTCTGTTTCCCTGGGCTTTCACCCTCGGGGTCATTCAGGAGCACATGCATTTGCGCTCACTGCAATGGAGGTTGTCTCTGATGTGGACACCTGTCCAGAATGAGAGGAACAGAAACTACCAACACCTTTCACAGTGCTTAACAACTATCAGGTGTCGAGTGGGATGATGATTAAAGCCAGTACAGTAGGAGTAGGAAGGTTTTAATCCTGTTCTACATGCGCTGGGGAGTGAGAACTCTTCAATTTGAAGGGCTATCATCCAGACCCTTCATGAGAACTAAACGGACTAAACCAATAATGTGAATAGTATCCACCGCTGCACATACTTTGGGTGGCCTTATTTTAACAAAAGATTATTCAGGCTGTTACATTATGAGGATCCCTAAAACCATTAGCAGCAATGAAGCAGATCCACTGGCAGTAATAAACTCTAGTTTAAACTGGAAACAGCTACATTTTTGCACATTCACACGCATACACACGATCTTTTCACTGATAACCCAAAATGACGAATTTGTTAAAAGTTTACATAACCTAAAGAGGAAAAATAATAATAAACAACCTCTGCATCTAGAGCAATAAATCCTTTATTCATTCTACAGCTGAGCCATTCCTCTGATCATTAAGGAAAAACTAATTAAAACAGGCCTTCATACACCTTTGCAGAAAATTGCATCCCAGGGTGAGATGTGGTAGAGCCAAAATAGGCTCGCATTTATTTGCAGTGTGTGGTCCCTGCTGTGAAAAAACATACAACTTACAAGAGTCGCTCGCATTTTAAATATTTCCAGCTTGAATGTTCACTGCAAAACATCACTGCTAAGTTTGTATTCAAAAGGCACGGTGGAGTAAAAGTTCTCTTTAAACACAAAAGGAATGCCTTTTGGTTTACAGTTAAACACCCCTCTCCTTTTATTCCACTGAGAAAAATGCTACATACTGCAAACCCAAATCAAGTCAAGTTTGCTTTCCTCTACAAAAAATTCCTATTTCAACATCACAACTGCTGTTAACTTCAAAGGAAGCTGACAGTTCTCCAGTTATTAAGTTAAAAGACGGCCAACTTTCAGCTGGAGTCAATGCAAATTAATTCTGCCTTACAAGGCCACGTGAGGTCATTTCCTGAGCTGATGGTAATAAATAGCCCTTTCCGTAATGTAGAAACAAATGAGTATAGTGAGGCTGTCCTGATGTGAAAGCAGGAGGACCAGGCTAGGCTGGTGTGCTGGTTTTGGCTGGGAGAGAGTTAACTGTTTTCATAGTTGCTAGTATGGGGATGTGGTTTCGATTTGTGCTGAAAATAGTGTTGATAATACAGGGATATTTTAGTTATTGCTGTGCAGTGTTTACACAGAGTCAAGGCCTTTTCCGCCTCTCACCCCACCCCACCAGCGAGTAGGCTGCGGGTGCGTGAGAAGCTGGGAGGGGACACAGCCGGGACAGATGACCCCAACTGACCACAGGGATATCCCATACCACGTGACATCATGCTCAGCATATAAGGCTGGGGGAAGACGGAGGAAGGGTGGGATGATTGGAGTGGTGGCATCTGTCATCCCAAATAACTGTTACGTGTGATGGAGCCCTGCTTTCCCAGGGATGGCTGAACACCTGCCTGACAGTGGTGATGGTCTAGAGCACAAGTCCCATGAGGAGGGTCTGAGGGAATGAATGGGGGATTGTTTAGCCTGGAGAAGAGGAGGCTGAGGGGAGACCTTATAGCTCTCTACAACTACCTGAGAGGAGGTTGCAGAGAGATGGGGGTTGGTCGCTTCTCCCAAGTGATGGAACAAGAGGAAATGGCCTCAAGTTGCACCAGGGGAGGTTTAGATTGGATATTAGGAAAAACTTCTTCACCAAAAGGGTTGTCAGGCACTGGAACAGGATTGAGTCTCCATTCCTGGAGGCATTTAAAATATGTGTGGACAAGGTGCTCAGGGACATGGGTCAGTGATGGACTCGGCAGTGCTAGTTGAACAGTTGGACTGCATGATCTTAAAGGTATTTTCCAACCTGAAAGATTCTATGATTCTAAGTAGTGAATTAATTCCTTGGTTTGCTCTGCTTGCAGACATGGCTTTTGCTTTCCCTATTAAACTGTCTTTATGTCAACCCACAAGTTTTCTTAGTTTTACCCTCTGACTCTCTCCCCCATCCCACTGTGGGGAGCAATCAAGTGGCTGTGTGGTGCTTATTTGCCAGCTGGGCTTAAACCGCAGCATCTGGGCTCAGGGAAATGGTGCAGGGCAGCCTGACCCAGCTGCTCTCAGAGCCGCCTCCACTGCAACTTGAATCTGCATCTCGATGTACAACAAACTTCGGCATATGTCCAAGCTGGAGACCTGCAGTAGGTATGATCTGATGGCACCTCTTTCACAGCCTCCTTTACTTAATCATTTTACATTTTGTCCTGTGGATTGTAACAATGCACTTGCAGCTACGAAACAGGGCTGGCAGACTGGAACCAAAACGGGCTGAGACTGTCAGGTTTTCTCTTCCAAACTTGATCTCTATGACACCCTCAGCTTTGAGGGGCATTTATTTATTAATGGGTGTATAGGAAGAAATAGAGTTGGCAGGAACATGCTGTGTAAACAAGCATCGAACTACTGGCATTTTCACTTCTTGCTGAGTAATTTGCCACAGTCAGATGAGAACATTATTTAACAAAGCCTAAAAAGTCCAGGTTTTTCTCTTCCTATTAAACTGTTGTAGCAGAGACCTCCAGGCAAAACATTTCCTCAGGAGGTGGGAAAAATCCTGCCTAAACCCTGCATGGCCTCAACTCTCTGCAACCCTCTGTTTCTGCACACAGAGATGGCAGGAAGATGCCACAACACCTGGGCACAAGGCCTACCTCTAATGCACGATGAGCATTAGCCATCTCTGTCCTCACCTGCTTTCTCCCACCGGAATCTCTTCCACTACTTGGTTATTCTTTTCATTGGTACAGGACCTAGCGGAGCCATGGGCCGGATCCATTCCTACTCTAACACCAATAAGTCTCCATGGTGTCCATGTTACAGTCACCATCAAATGACACAGGATGTTGCAGAGACAGTTTTTTCTGAAAACAGGAGGAAAATGTACAGGAGTTTTGCCATTACCTTCAGTGAGGCTACCGCTTAACCCAGAAGGTCCAGAGCTTGTATTTGCAAGCTGAATAGCAAGAAGCCTGCGCTGGGTCTCTGACACCTGCCTCTCATTATGGGAACACAGATTTCCCCTCTCAAGCATTTCTGCTTTTTATCCACTGAAACCTCCATATCTGTGCTCTACAATGGTTAAGTGAATTTCAGGGAAGAAGGCACAGATTAATTCTTATTATTGCCATTATTAGTTTCATCACTGAGTTAGTACAGAAAAAAGAAAAAAAAACAACAACCCAGAACTCAGACTCCCTGACCACCAAATGAGTTTAGGTTTAATTATAAACAAGATGGGCTTGATGGTAGGCTTTTGCAGTCTCAGACAATCAAAGCTCCTGATAAACAACAGGAATTGTTTACAAAGGGAATAAACGATTTTTTGCTTTGTACAAGAGAAGGAAGCCTGAGAGCCAGGAGTGCAACAGGGTATCCCCACGGATTAGTCTGTCTTACAGCACAGAGAATATTAGTAATAAAACCTATACAGAGATGGCTACGCAGCCCACCGTATTATCTCTTCAAGGGAGTGATGAGAATGCAGGTCAGTAAGAACAGCTGGCGGATTATCCTTTGCCCAAACCAGAAAAGAACATTAAAGCATGGGGTGCAATCTGACAGAATTAGGTTTCACAGGCTTCTCCAGCAGGATGGGGGAGCCCTGGGCTGAAGGCCCTACATCCCTGATACCTAGCAGGCTATAGCTTTACTCTCTTGCACTGCCCCAGTGATTATTCAGTTGTTCATCCAAGGTGGGAAAGGTCTGAGTGAGAGAGAATGAGAGAGGCTTCTTTCAAGACAGCCAATAATTTGATGGGGGAGCAATCACCTGGCATGTAAGAGACCCTCCTTAGAGCCCCTGCTTCAAATTACAGACATGGGTCTGAAACCAAGCCACCAAAACATAAATGAGTTCTTTAAGCTATGAATTATTAACAGTTCTGAAGAAAATAGATTCTTTCACTATTAAAATTCATTTTGATTTCTACAGATGTCCACCAGATTTATTTACCGCTGTAAGTGGCAAAGCAAAGTGAGATTTGGTGGCCAAGTGACATCCATGATGAAGGGTCCTACACAGAATTAAGAGAGATGTAAAACAAGTTTTCAAATTCCATCAGGAAGAATGTAGAAATACTGAAAACTGATACACAGCCTACATAAATTGGAGTTTCATTGATTCTGCATTCAGAAAATTGCTCTTGGAATGACTTCAGCAGTGAATTGAAGTATTAGAAAGTTTAGGGTCTTGATAAATAGAACTTCTTAATGAAAAATAAATTCACCTAACATATTTCAACAAAGAAAACAGCAACTAGTCAGGTGATACTGTAGATTAATAGATACAATCAGGATAAAGATAATTTGTTCACACAACACATTGCAAAATAAATCAAGCCGGCTGTGTATCTGTTACATTCAAGTCAGAGATAATTGCTAATGCATGGACATATGTTATTTATCATAATACTCAGATCTTCCATCTCAAAAAGTAGCCACTTACTGTCCTTTGCAAGAGTGTAGTCATTTCCATTACTCTGGGATACAATGAGGATAAAGATAATTTGTTCACACAACACATTGCAAAATAAATCAAGCCGGCTGTGTATCTGTTACATTCAAGTCAGAGATAATTGCTAATGCATGGACATATGTTATTTATCATAATACTCAGATCTTCCATCTCAAAAAGTAGCCACTTACTGTCCTTTGCAAGAGTGTAGTCATTTCCATTACTCTGGGATCTTAATATTCTGGTTATCATACAAAATGCATTACGGTTACTACACAAATCTTTTGTAATCACAGTCAAATTTTCTGAAAATGGAAAGAAAACCAGCAATATAACCAAGTGAACCTCGAGGAGCTCAAAGTCCCAAGAGAGCTGTACAGTGCAGACAATTAGTTTCTGCTTACCGGTAATGCTTTGCAGGCAAACACATGGGAATTAAACAAAAAAAAAAATCCCCTCATAAACAAGGAGAATGGATAAGAACTCAAAAGGGGCAAACTGCAAAGTGTAGGAAGAAAAAAACCCCACACGCACCAGAAAAAGATTTTGACATCATCAAAGCTTGCCTGTGTTTTACCTCTGTAAGGTCTCTCCCTTTACTTCTACTTATCAATACGTATCTTGCACTGACATTTTGAAAACAACACCAAACACAGCAGGTTTATTTGGAATAGTATTTTTCATTATTTATTTACTTGAAAACCACAAACTGCTATGCAATGCATTTGCTGTGATTAGAAAAAAAAAAAAACACCCCACCAAAATCTTTTTATTGCAGTCTGAGTCATTTCCTATTTTCTTCCATTACCAAATAATAATTTAACACAGTAAACAAATATACACTCATTAAAGTTTCTTAGCGGACTACAGTTTTGAGTCTTTGCTCCAGCAAAAAGTTACTTTTCTGAAAGCTCTTAGGAGTGCTTTGTGAGCAACCATACACAGGTAACGGACATAGAAGATCAACACAAATAATCTACCTTCTGTGTTTCAGCACAGTGAAAATCCTACCACGGGCTGCGAAGAGCTTTACATTCATTAGGCCATGCTCATTTTACAGCCCTCCTCTGGCAGCTCTCCGGCTGGCAATCACTAACCTCCTCACCGGTCGAGACCTGATTGACGCTACATGGGTCCCATCAGAGAAAAACCCTGCTAATTAGCACGTAGCTCTGGGAGTCAAAGCCTTGGGTGGGCACAGAGACACTGAGGAGTAACGCTGTGAACAGCACACGTAACATGGGCAGTGACGACCATAAAATCACAGTAAATGATTCAAAGGTACCTCCTGACTGCCTTGATTAAGCTTAACACAAGCCAGGGTTCAAACCAGCCGTCGAGATACACGGGGGAGCGTGACCAGATCTGCGGGGCCTGTATCTCGTCGCCAAGGAAGCACAAGTTTGCACAAGCAAAAGCTGAAAGCGCAGAGACTGAGAGGGAGAATAGCAGTAGAAAATTTGGTAGGAAGGAGAGAGGAAGCAGGGAGCCATTTTCAGGTGACGTCTTAGACTACACATTGACAGAGACCACAGAAAGTCTGAAGGAACCTGTCCTTCTCCTAAAATGTAAAGGAGAAGGCATGTGCAGGTGCTTTTTGTTTATATCTGTGCTTTCTTCAGTGTTCTGGTGCTCAGAGAATACTACTTGGGTTTAAGTAAGAGTTTTGCCATTTATGTTGGTCACGGTTTATGGTGGTCCCAGGGGAGAGAGAGCTGCAGGTGCAGAGTCCAAACCAGACCTGCTGAGATAATCACCAACACCTGTTCCTGCTCAGGGTATTAAAATCCAAATATGGAAAAATTGCGCAAGCCTGTCCCAAGACAGGCAGTAACCAAGAGTCTGAGGACTGGATAGGATACCAGGAAAACCAGGAAGTGACAGATGTCAACCTGTGGCACAGACTATTAAAATCACGATTTTAAAATTGGAGAACAAATCTTCTTGTCCTAAATACCTATATAAACTTCGAGATAAGGATAGGAAGATAGTGCCCATATATCCACACAAACAACATTTCAGCAGAATTTGGGTGAGAGGGACAAACATGGCCCAGCCTAAGTGGCTGAAGTTAGCATCCCTGGCCCAGGAGGACAGGCTACAGGGTTACACTAGGAGAAATAGCTGGAGTTGCACCTAAAACACCTCAGGAGCAGAGCTGGGAAGCCAAGTATTCCCCACATCATCCTCCATATGTATGCACCCAGGCCTTTTCTCCGACAGCATGCTTGCAGGAGAGCTGCCGAATACTTCTCTCAGTTTGCAGCTAAAGCACTAAAAAAAAAAAAAAAACAACAAACCAGGCCAGACAGTCTGGCACAATGCCACTTTTCCATATGGTTCCCGTGAAGGATTTTGAAGCCACAATACGCTGCCATGAAGCAGAGCTGCTGTCCTGCGGGCAGCCCCACTGGAGGCACCTCTCCTTCTGTGCAATGGCACCCAAAGAGAAGGTGACCTCGCCCCAGCTCCTGCAGCAACCTACAGCCCCAGGGCGAGCAAGAGATAAGAAACCACACCAACACACGCCCACCGTGGGCTCCATCAGTGCTGCGGGAGGAGGACCTGCACCCACCCGCCCTCCTGGGACACCCTTTGTCATCTATCACCCAACACGTTCTGTACAAAGAGGAATCGAGAGCATCCCTCAGAGCCATCTACCACAAATACATGAGGTATTAATATTAAGGCAGATAGTAATCATCTTACAACTCTGATGTATTTTAGGTTTCTTGCTGCAGGGTTAACACATCTACTAGGCTGAAAACGCACGCACGCGCAGGCACTGTCATGTACAGTAAAACTGGCAGCACTGAGGAGGTTTGGAAGCTCCCACATCTTTTCCATTAAGCATCTGGGACTGGTTATTTTTCAAATCAGCCAAAGATTTAGCAGAGGGCACCCCTTCTCCTCTTGCTCATCTCTTTGCAAAACATTTCTTTTCTAAACCGTAATCAAAATTTGTTCAGCAAGTATTTTAGTGCCTGGGACTCAAAGAGGCTGGGGAGGAAGGAACAAGCTGAGAGAGATAAGGAGGTAGAGCAGGAACAACGGGAGTCGAGAGGGAGGAGGAGGAGATTCAGACTGGTTTTGCACTTTTCAAAATATTTTACATTCTAAGATAGGACTGCAAAGCTCCAGATGACACGGAGGTCTACGGCGATACTCTCCACCATGGTAATCTACAGCACTGATATAAAATACTCGGGGTAGAACACATGTAGCAGCCAACCATTATAAAGCAAGAAAATATCAGGGTTTTTTTTCCTTTCTTAAAAAAAAATCCTGATAACTCAGGAATTGCCAATCATCTTCTGTCAGGAGTGGCTCCAGAGACTTCTGAGCTCTGTTTTGAAGGCCGCCTTGTTACTTTATCATCTTTCCCACTTCTTCAGCCTCCTGTCTCCCCATTTAATTATAGAGGTGTCAATGAGGTTGATTAGAGCACAGTTTTTGTGAGCCAGGGGACTGCTATGATAGAAAATCTAAGGAGAGACAGCCCAGATGAGAATCTCTTAAAAATAGCAACAATTTGCAAAAGAATGTTCATCTACTTAAAAAAGGAGGCCAGAAGAAAAAGTCATCTTAACTCTGCTTACTTCTCTGCCGCTGGCCAGCCCTGGCATCATGCAGGACACCTAACAGCCTTTGAGTACCTGGACATACACATCTTCACAGAACTCCCCAGATCCTTAAAACATAAGGCACAAACCCCAAACAGTATATGCCACAGTATTATAAGGATATTTTGTTTTGTTCCAAAGGGCCATCACGCATCAAGGCCTCACATAACTAAAAAACAGAGTCTGCACTGTAATGAACAGATAATGATAGAGGAAAAAGACAATCCAGTACTTTCTTTTAACCTCATAAAACAACCTACTTACTCTATTAAGCTCTTTTTCCTATAATGGCTGTATGGAGTTATTTACAACCTAAATTAAGGCAATTACTAGCCTTGATTCTCACTTACCCAGTGTGCAATTATCCCCATAGCCTAATCTACTCTCACTTGTTTCCTTCACATTTTCCAAGAAGTGCAAAGTAGCCCAAGTATAAACTGGCACGAAGCCCACTGAGGTTGCATTTGCATTTTAGTGTGAATCAGGAATGTGTCTGACGCAAATTTCCTAATTCTTCCCACTTGCCAGGTGCTGGTTCATATCACAGAATGCTCATGGAGCACTGGAATTTAGGTCTTTTCAGATTAAATTTACCCAGAAGTTCAGTTCAGGACTATTGATGTATTTCCAGCACTAGCGTGCGTGCAGTCTTACAGGCCCTGCCGAGAACTAGTGTGAAACAAACGGCCATTGAAACGCGCAACGTGGACATGGGCCCTGCAGCACTATGTCTCAGCCCAGATCTGCTCCCACTAGTCCCTATTGCTTGTTACTATCGGCATAACCCGAATGCTGGACTTGGGCAAAGCCCTGCCCAGCTGAAAACAACTGACCCATTTTTCTCTACGTTAACGAATTTAACAGGATGATGACAATCTAAAGATGAAGCAAGCAAATGAGGAATTCAGGATCAGAAATTCTTTTGGTCCCCTTGCCTCACTCCAGCATCATTCTTAGCAGCAATGACCAAGAAGGTACATACAACACCTTGCAGTCCTCACTGAGTCTAGTTAAGGATAGAAAGGTCGACTGCTCACTACAGTCTGCTCAACAGAAATGTTGAATGCGTTGGAGCATCAGTTTAAGAAAACACCATACTGATCCGGATGCTAAAAATTCCTTCATGATTTCTTCAGGAGTACTAAG
Organism: Eurypyga helias; assembly: GCF_000690775.1. Classification (NCBI taxonomy): domain Eukaryota; kingdom Metazoa; phylum Chordata; class Aves; order Eurypygiformes; family Eurypygidae; genus Eurypyga; species Eurypyga helias. The sequence continues at coordinate 273,115 of NW_010255965.1, forward strand.
GCTACTTCCAGAGAAAAGTTACTGAAATATTTGTGCTTTTCTGATAGTGTAAAATTGGATTGGTTAATCATTTCCTCTTATTAAAAAAAAAAAACACAAACTGAAAACCCTGGTTTTATTAACAAGGACATAATAATTTTCACAACTAACATGTCCTGAAAAGTACCAAACCCATGAAAAGAACCACTAGTGTAGGTCCCACTTAGAAACAGATCATAGAGCAATGTGGTTCTATGATCATTAACCGAGGTCGCTCTCCTTCATGGTCACGCAAATGTGTGTGCTGCCTAGAGTAATGACAAACATACTTGTTAGATATAAAGTAGACTTAGTATGTCCTGAACTGGTCTGTAAGACATTTAGTAGCACCTGAATTTTAAAAGTCAGCTTAAATTGGTATGATAAATAACACAGCTGTACCTAACCTTTTATAAGGATAGTAAGCAAATACCTGTAAAGTTTGCCCACTTATTTGCTGACTACAAGACACAAAGCATCATCATCCCCCTTTGACAAGGCTTTTTCTTTTCAAGGGCTGTACAAGGACAACATAAAGCAGACCACAGATTAAATACTTGGAAGAAACCTTAACCTATCCAGTCATCCTTCTGTCTGTATAGAAAGTGGCTTGTTTAAACACGGCAGGAGCATATCTGTCTAATTTGCCAGTTCAATGCCATAATTATATTAATGTTACATGTTTCCTGACGGTTTTACTATAAAGGACTTACGCCTATTCAAACATTCTCTTTTGCTTTTGATCTATGTAGGTTCTCTCCCCCAGTTCCTCCACATTTCTGTATGCCTTCACAGAATGGAATGAAGGATTTTCAAAAGTATATCCAATAGAATTTTTTTTATTGCAGTAAGTTACAAGAAAAAAAAACCCACAACACAACAAAACAAACAAAAACCCCCACCCAACAACAACAAAAACCTCACCAAGCTAGTAAAGCCCTGTTCCAGCAAAAAATTCAGCTTTTCTTTTTTTTTTTTTTTCCTTCTCTCTGGAAAGGCTGAGCAACAAAGCAGGTGCACTGGGGAAAAGCACATCTGCTGGCTTTGCACAATGGAACAGAAAGTCCACTTTGTTTTATTACCATTTCAAGCCGCTTACAAACTTCAGCGTGGAAGGAAAAAAAAAAAAGAACAAAAATCCAGATTTTTCTTGTATATTCTTTAGGAAGTTCCCTTGTTAAAGCAGTGTAGTAGAAGTTTTCTCTTGTTTCTCTTTCCTCTCCTCCCTTCTGAAAGGACCGTTGCTATCTCAAAAACATAATCTGGGAAGAAACATCTGGTCTTCACTTTTAAATTACATTTCAATCATCTCCAAGGCTTTCCTGGAGGTAGGCATACCTACAAGGGCTTACTGTCAAAACTATAGGAGTTACAGGGCTGCTTTATAAACGGATCAACTATAATTGTGGATTTGGGAGCAGTAGGGAGCACGTACAAGCAGATCGTGAGTTTTGACACTGACAGAAGCATGGCTTGGGGAAGGCCAGGGAAATCTCTTGGGGGACGACAGGGCCAGGGACAAAGGAACATCCAAACTGGACACCGGGAGTATCCCGGACGCCCACCTCTGGCCACTGCGCAAAGTTTTTCCACACAGGGACTGAGAGTAGCGCCTTTTAACCGGCAAAAGCAATGCCCTCCCTGACGATTGAGTTTGTCTGCAAATGAAGACAGAGGGGAGTGCGGTGCGGCGCGGCGGCAGCGGGGCCGGGAGCCAGGCAGCCGCACAGGTGGGCTGCAGCAGCTTGCCTTACGGCTGGTACTCGCTTCCTCAGCCTCCCCCACCCCAGGAGACACTCTGGAGACTAAGCGGGGGGAGCAGGAGAGCTGCCAAGTACAAGGTGTTATCCTGGACACTAAAACGACTCACTGCCGCTCTGAAGCACGCAGTAATGTAGATCGAGAGGATAAGAAATTCACAATTTGTTCGGGCTGTGATCCAGCGAAAAGCACTTAAGCAGGTGTATTACCAGCAGAGCCACCAGCTCCATCACGCACAGGAAGCTAACGTCCAGCTTCCCAACAGCAGGATCCGCACCATGCCAAGAAAGCAGAGGGATCACTTTGAGGAAAGCCCTTCCCCCCCCTTCTATCCATTTCTGAATATCATGTCAACCTGGCCGCAGTATCCCCTAGAGTGCAATGGGAACAGCACTGAGTAGCAACCAGAGAGAAGTGCTTCTCTCTCACTCTTCACTAGTATTTACGCTGCAGTGACTGAAGCCAAGAACAGAGCTGCTCTGTGCCATGTTCTGCACAGACAGAAAGTAAAGGAGAGTGCAAAAGCAAAAAGGATCAAACTGAGGGAAAAGCTAGAGGGATTAGAAGGTGAAAAGAAAGGAGTCGGCCATTGTCACAGAGCAGAACTGCAGAGGAGTGTGGAAGAGTATCCATGCTATCCCAAACTTGAGTCCAAGTAGATTCTGGCACCTTGGGGGTCAGTGCCATCCACTGTGTCATCCAGCCCAGAGAGAAGGACCAAAATCTGAAGTATCTGATGCAGATGTATTTTCTACACTCAACACTACATTCCAGATTATTTTTGAGGTGACATATCCTACACCAGCACACTGAAACCTGGCAAGTATTTTACCATTTTAAATTATTTAGTAAAATAATGTTAGAAGGGTTCTCTCTAGACCTCTCTCTGTGTGTATATATATGCCTGTACTTATTTGGATATTTAAATAGTATGCACTGACAAGACAAAGTAGTTTTCCTCTATTCTTTCCTTTTCCTTTATATGAACTTAATGAAGTTCTGCAACGAGGTTATGTCTCGCGGTACTATCAGTAACAGAGAGGTAAATAAGAAGTGTTTCATCAGCACCTCTTTTGAAGACCTTTGCTCACAGTGTCTCTTGCTGGTAAGGTCAACCTGACATAAACCAGTTCTCAGCAGGCATCTCCTGCCTTTCAAAGACGGAACAGAACTTAAGCTCTGCAGATGATAAAGCGCCTTGTGACTTTGGCCTCACAGTTAAATCTCAAAGGTCTGTTCTGAAGTGATGTAATTCACAAATTATCTTTGTTCATTACTGCTTTTAAACTTCGTAGTGGCAAATAGAGAATATCCTCTAGATTAACAGAAAATCATGACAGGCTAGAAACATACAGATAAAAAACTGACAGCAGTAATTATTTTTAAATTTCCATTATCCTTCCTTACTACAGATAATTAGCAAGATGGAAACAGTCGACGTAGTTCTAAGAAGCCTAAGGCACAATAAACAAAAAAGTAGTTGTATCTCCCACTTTGATGAGCAAAGCACAACAAGCCCCAGTAACCTGAGTAGTTCGGTGCTCCCAGGTGGCAAGGAATGAGTATGACTTTTCTTGTCCAGAATAGAAGCGTGCTGACCCTGAACTTGACTCAACCATATTCAGGGGATGGAGTTTTCCCAGCTTTTACATCTCGTGCTGGCTGTTGTTAGTTTGTACAGCCTTTCAGTCAGATACACAAGACCCTTCTGTCCCGAGATAGCTCCACAGTTCATTTTAACAGTGATTTTTAAGACAGAGAAGCTCTCATCAAATAACACCCTTGTAATGTCATCCTGCCAATATCCATATTCAGTTGCTTAACCTGTAGTGGCAAAATACTTCATGAACCTACTGCTGCTCATCCAGTAGACTCGCATTTGGCAGTGACGGATACTGCTGGCAGGCAGTGCTGTTGGCCTAGTCCAGCCACAAAAGAAGGCCAGTTGGGGTGTGTATGTGGTTTTTTCACTACGCTGATTAATTTCAGCAGCTTAGATGATATGTGATATTTATGGATTAGAGGCAAAGATGGGAAACATTTACTTATATTTTAAAACCACCAAGCCCATAAATACAGGATGAGAAAACACAGAAGGAATCCCAGCTCAGAGGGCAACTTGCTTTTGAAACGGCCACAGCCAGAGAAAGGCGTGTGTTTGGACAAGGTTTATTCTTGCACACTTAGGACTGATCAAGAGTAGAGTCCTGTCACAAAGAAGCAGACAAGACGCCAAATCGCTTCATCCCCTCTCCCATTCTCCCTTCAGAAACCCTGCTGCAAACAAGTGTTGCTTTTGATGGAAGGATGTCAGGGAGACAGAGAAGCCAGTTTGGCACTGAAGGTAGGCTCATACACATGTTATCTACCTTACTAAACACTGACTTCCAGAAAGACTCCCTCAAAAATTTCACAGAAAAGGCCTGGGTCTGGTGTCTCCTGAACGTTTTGGGGAATAAACTCTCTAGGAATAAAGGGTCCTGTACACTTCAGAGTGAGGAACTGTTAAGAAAGGTAAGGAAAGAATCATGGATATGCAATCCAACTTCGGTATTTCAGAGTATCTGAAGCAAGGTATTACACCGCAGGAGGTTTGGTGCATCGGTTCAGTAATGCCCTTTGCATTTCCATGCAGGAAAATCCTGTGAATAGACACATAAACACCCACAAAAGGCACACAAAAAGTACAACTGTGAGGGAGACACAAAGAAGCTAGCCATGTAATGCTGTAGTTAGGCCAGGACCAGCAGCATATGCCTTTTTGTTGCCATAACACAGAAACATACATACAGTACTTGTATTCTGCACCAGGGGGCCTAAACCCTGGAAGTATATCCTGGGATGAGAAAACCATTATAGAATTTTTAATCTGAATGTTATCTAGACAGGCACAGTACTTGGGATGAACAGTAATGACAGCGAGTTATCTGCTAGCTGCATAACTTTTCGGAGGGGACGTTAGGTTACAGCACGAACCAGGACAGCAGCTCAGAGTTACTAAGCCTCCTTGCCATGACATGATCCAGACACCAGTGGCTCATTTCCACGTTGCAGTGCTGGGCCTCCGAGCCCTCTTCCAGCAATCAACAGTGTTCCAAATGGAAACACAGTTATTGGAATTTGCTTCGTTAGCCTTCTGCAAAAACATATACATGTTTCCTTTGCACTCTTTTAATCTTCAAAAAGGAGCTACCGATTCTAAATGTCATTTGCATTTCTCCGCCCTTCTGCACTGGCTCATCCTGCACAAGACGAGTTACCAATAACTTCATATTTCTCTCCAAAAGAGTCTCTGGTTTCTAAAAAGAAAGGAAAATGAAAGATATGGGATTCTTCCCTACAGTCTCCGTGGATATTTGTTTTCTCTGGATGATTATTTTCCTACGTTTCAGCAAACGGCCTGACTGCATGACCCTCCCCCTCGGCACCTGGGAAGCACATTGTCAACTCTGGAAGTGTTTATTCTCTGTAGATTAAACAGCATTTGCTGGATGGTGATCACAGAAAGTTGTAAAAACAGATGGACAATGATCTGTCCAGACTTCTAGAGCTCACCATGAGAAGGCTACTTACATAAAAACATTTTGCTGAAGGATCAAAGGATTTTCTTTCCCTCCCCTCTATACTCAGTTACATGAGGTCTGTTATATAAACATAGGAACACAAAACAACCATCTTAAATAATGCCAAAGCTCTGACTCTTGAAACTAATATTCCAAGTTAGGCTTTTAAAATTAATGAATTGTTTTTAAAAAACCCACACAAAATCAAACCAATCCTATGCATGACCCTTTTTCCCATTTCACCTGCATCTCAAGGCCTTTTTTTTTTTTCCTGATAGAGTGTCACTCCTTTGTTTCTGAGGAATTAGAAAAATTGTTTATTCTCACTAGAGCTCCAGATCAAACTGATTTAAAAGTTGACATGAACGTGCTCTCTCATGAGACAACATAAGCAAACAATGTGCTATTTAAAAAGCATAGAGGCTTTCATCTAGGAGTAAGAAATAATGAGGATTTTTCTAGGTGGTGAGCTCGACCCTGAGCTGTGCCTCTGACAGAGTCTCGAGGTCAAGCTAAATGACAAGATGAACATGAATTCCTAGTGTAATGCTGCTCCAAGAGTCTAATGTGATGAAGGGGAGACACAGGATGACTGCAAGGCTGTCTTTGCCTTTGGCTGTAGTGCTCACGGGAACTGTGAGGCCCAAGTTCTCACTTCCACAATAAGAACTTGCAAAAACTAGTGCAATTTGCAGTGGAAAAAGCAGGAAGAACGATGAAAGGATCAAAGCGTTTGCTTCACAGCGTGAGATGCAAGATGATCAATTTATTTAACTCATCAAAGAGATGGTTTAGAGGTGACTTGATCTGAACCTGTGAGTACCGATATGGGAAACAGCAATTTAATAGAGGGTTTCCCAACCTAGGAAAAAATTATTGAGATCAAACAGCTAGAACTTGAAGTTTGTTCCTGTTATAAAATCATTCACTTACTGTCTGCCACCAATCATGATTCTAAAACCATCTGATCCTTCTTCACATAGTTCACCTTAAAATCCAACCAGAAAACTAACCAAAGAACTAAACAGAATAAAATAGGAAAGAGAATTCAAGAACTACATGAACAGAAAAAACCACCAGTGACTTGAGCTGTTTGCAAACAGTATTTTCCAAGGTCTGACTTCCCTTCCATCCCATGTTCATGTTTTTCTGTCTTTTATGTTTCTATTGACACCTTTTAGAATATTAACTCCTCTGTCAACATTGTCTTTATACTTGTCTTCATGCAATCAGGTTTCCCTACTGCATAGGAACTAAAGATGAACACTTCCTGTACTTCGTATACCAGAAAGCTGGAGCTAATCCCTAGCCTGGAGTGCAGAGGTTTTCAAACTGAGCATGGAGGAATGCCACTTCAGTGGCTCCTGAGAGTGTTATCAAAAGGACAAAATGACTAGCATTTCTGCTCCTACACAAAATATAGCCTCCCATGCTTTCAGGAATTTCGGGGTATGGTTTTGCAGTACCCATGGTACAAGCATCTTTGCACAGGCATTTAACAGGAGAAGAGTTTGGGAAATGTTACGGGACAGGAATGACATAGTGCCACTGTCGAGAAGGCAGGTGGCATGAAAACCACTTTTTGCTTTTTTGCTAAAGAGGAATTTTGTATAGTGTATTACAAAGTCTGAATAACACAGGAGATATGCATATGCAACTTTCAGTATAAAGTCCATGAATTGAGAGTAGCTGCTGTTGATTATTTTTTCTATTATGGTTTTTAAGCATTGGACTTTGATGGAAAGTTTAAAAATAAAACATAAGGAAACTCCCAGAATAGGCTTCAACGTAGAGGAGGCAGATAAAGGTTGGGAAAGGGGAAAACCTGATGTCAAGAACATCTTTATTGCCTGGCATGCAAAGTTACAGCCTGATTGTTTGGAGCTTGGTCACATCCACAACAGCATTATGCCCTATCCAGAAACATAGAAGGAAGCAGGCAATACGCCAGCCTTTATCACAGAACGCTGCATGTTTCAGTATTAAAAGCTACTAGCACAGTATAGCTGCATACTGTACATATTTAATCCACAAACACCAGCACTGTGTAAACTCTTCTGGACATGCATTTTGCCTTGTGTGGGTTTTTTTTTTTTTCCAAAATACATTTAAAGCACTTTGCAAGAGGAATAGTCCTGGGATACATACAAAAAATATTTGCCATACCAGCATGTGAAATCCCTGAGCCGACAAGCTGTGTTATAACGCAGAACAGAAGAACACCCCACACTTGACTTACCTAAAGAGCCCTTCATGAGCAGCAGAGTGACTCAGAGCCCTTAGAAGAAGGCTAATTAAGGGCTTTCTGTCATGAAAAGTTAGGAACAAACTACACAGGTACATAAAGTGAGGACAGAGGGACATGGAAGTCAAGCCCTCTGCCTGCATGGTCTTTGTAGGGCAGCAGGGTATGGGGACCTCAGCGGTCACTCCATACCAGCTCTGAGCCTGTGAGCAAACAGCCTGCCCCTGAATAAGCAGGATGACGAGGGTGGCAGTCTCCTCCCTCCCTGTCTGTACTGTCACACTGGGAAAATTCAGACACTCCTTCTGAATGAATAAAATAACAGCTCTGCACCTAGACACAGGGAGGAATGAGAAGAGAGCCCTCTCTCAGAAGGTCCCTCAGCTTCCACCCCATGCCATGAGCTGCACTGTGGCAACACAGTCATTCACCTGAGAAAACAATTAGATGAACATCCTCATGGAGGAGGAGAGAGACCAACCACCTTTTTCAGTGGTGACATTGAGAGAAGGTTTCCTCTGCGGTCAGGCCAGAGGTTCGCTCCTCGCGGTCCTTGCCCTGCCAGCCCTCCGTCTGAATGAGACTGGGGCCACTCACTTTGACTGACACGTGTGTGTACACACGCTCACAAGGAAAAAGCATGAGGGAAACACGGGCGGTCACATCATTACTGGCAAGCAGAAAGCCATAACCATTTAACCGATGGATGCGGGGGAGGAGTTAAGCCTGTCTTCCACACTTCTAATGAAGTAAACCAAGTTAATTCTTCTTTTCCTCCCCATTGGTCTCTGCCCTTCCCTTCTCCACCACCGAGTAATGCATAAGGTATTATACATTAATACAAGTACCAGACGGGGTCCTTGCCCCTGACAATCAGCGCCGCTCTTGCCCCATGCCACAGGAAACAAGAGATGTTTGGCTAACTCTCCCCTTCTTCTAATTTATGGAAATGAACTACAATGCTGACTAGCAATTATAAGCAAGATTAATGATTTGGCAAGAGACCCCTCTGTACTTTCAACTACCTATACAAAAGCTTCTCTTTTTTTACAGAAAACAAATAGTGTTTTGAGAGAAAATATGACGCGGTTACCAGTTTGGAAATTTTCCCCAGAAAAAACTATGGGCTGAATATTTTAAGCCAGTACTATGGTAAGTCCTGCTTTGCACAGTGTCTGCTTGGATCAAATATACCCCAACCAGGCAGAAACTCCCCATGCCCGCTCAAACCCTAACACTGTGATGTTTTAGAGAGGGAAACCCACGTAGCCAGATAAGCTGCCTTACTGCTGATCAACATTTTACTCAAAATACTGCTACTCCAGAAACAGATATTGGATCAATTAGCTGTAAGATCAAGCAAAGATTATTTATTAAGCACCTTCTTTCTCCCACTAAAAATATTTGGGGGGGAATTTAGCAGTTTTTGTAGAAAATGAGGAGTTCCACTGTTCGCTACTGCAATGAGGCAATACATAGTTCCTAGAAAGCACCAGCTTGCTTTCTAGGTGTCACTGTGCTCCCCATGAAGCTTCCTGAATGTCCTTCCTCTGTGCTGAATTCTTCATCTTTGTGTAGCTTAACATTTAAACAAATCCTTTACATACTACTGCATGAAAACAAGACAGAGGCCTACAAATATGCACCTAGTTTTTATATTTTCCCAATGTGTCTTTCTTACTGCTCAGGTTTTTACCTAATTTCAGAAAAAAAAAATAAAGAGCAATACTGAGAAAAGGAAGAGGTTCAAGATAAGAACTGTGGTGCAGAAAACAGGTTTATATTCTACAGAATTACACCTCGTGCTCAATAATGTTTACTTCTATCAAATACAGCTCTAGCCTCCCATACACACGTACATATACAGAGTAGAGACCTTTTCACTCTACACAGTATCTTGCAAAGAATTGAAAGCCTTCAAATCCCACTCAAACTGGTGAGAATTACTGGCAATTAATCATATCCTGAAATTATTCTGTGACTTGGAAGAATAAGCACGAGGACAAAAAAAGTACACCCAGTGACTAACATAAAAATGTGAGTGATTTGCTAATAAAACCGAATAGCTTAACCAGGGATCGTGCTTCCTGCCAACAAGCTTTTTTTTTTTGTGAAATCTATGAGGGGAAATCACGTCAGGGAGTCACTGTAGGTATTTTCCTTGTGACTACTTACCATTTCCACAATAAATCTATGCATAATTTCAGTGTGCTACTGATAGATTCAGATTACCAGCAAAATGGTGGGTATATCAAATGCCCACATTTGCTTCCCTATACACACAGCTATGCCATTTGAAGACAAATGCATCTGAGTCATCTACCTGGGAAAAGACTTCCAGAATAGTGATTTGTGCCATTTCACTTTATGCTGGGTACTAGATGCCTTAGCTGAATGTGATTTCCTCATCCTCTTTCTAAGATATATATTTTCCTGATACTCCAGGTAGTTAAACTAAACACAGCCTAATAAATCTTCTCTCAGCCTAGTTGTGGAGGAACCACAGTCAATCTAAACAGGTAGGTAAGGCTGTGACTAGCTCTTGCTTACACGTAGTGACATAGAAGTCCCCATCCAAAACTGCTACACCAGCTAACACAATTTAGTAGAGACCTCTTATCCAGTGCAATGACTAATCTCACTGCATATGACTCCATGCTCCCCAAGGCCAGCCTCAGTCACCTTCATTAGCAAAGGGGCTGTGTTTAGGGGGCAATTTTGTAGGGATTTACCCAGGAATGAATTCTGACCATACTCTGAGTGAACTGAAAATCAGTGCACTGCAGTTGGAAGAGAGTTCAGCTGGGGATGGAGAAGCTCACTGGGCAGTTCAAATATTTCATTTTAAACACACAGTTAAGCTCAACTTCTTCTGAACAAAAGTATGATCAATTACAGTACTGTAATTGCAGCATATTTTAAAATATTGTGCTGAACTAGGACTTGAGTTTCAATTTCTCATAGAACCTGTTAAAAAGAGAGAAGGCTTTTCTTGCTAAGCCCATTCAGATGTGCCTTGTAAATGACACATAATTCAGTTGCTACCAACAATAAAGCATTTAAGCAGAAGAAGATACTGAAGACAACACATGTAAAAAAAATGCAAATGGACAAAAAAAAGACCAGAAATTAAAATATAACCATAGCATTGCAAAAAACTGAGAAAACAGTGACAAAGCCTATAAATAGAGAATGAGATTTAATATTCAACCACAGTGCTGTTCCCAAAATACAATCTTTTCTTCTTCTTTTTCCCCTTCTTCTCTTCCTCATTTGACCTGGATGTCAAGTAGAAGAGAATGCAGGGAAGGAGTGATTGCTGAAATGAGTATTTACACAGCATTAACTGTTTTTTTTCAGACAGCATGATTAGCCTTAAAATCTAACATTTCAGAAATGGCAGGACAACTACTGCCGGTTAAAAATGTTTGACTACTGTAAAACAATTCATGATTATTTTCATGAGCTCCAGAGTGGAGTTTGCAGAAACCACAGGAAGGTTGTAGCTGGTTCTATAGTAAGACTCTTGGAAAACCCTGCTTTATATGAAATAAACAACACTAATAAATGAAGGCAAGCAACCTATTTAAGTAAATACTTTATTTCATCATCAGATAAATTCCCTACTGAACGTCAATCTTCCTTACAGAAATGTAAACTTTCAAAACTACTTCCTACCTCAATAACAGTTATAGGTTACCTGGCTATGGACAGTAAACACACTGTGTTATATTTTAGAGTATTTTTTAAACGTTGGGCTTAACATCCAGGCACTGAAGAAAGATATTAAGGCAGTGTTGTTACAGTAGACAGTTTAGTCTGTTGGTTAGTGGAATAGAGCATATTCCCAACTATCCCTATTTCTGTTTTCTGCAAAAGAAAGGGAGTATTTATGAAAGATCATAACACATGTCACATATCTACAGTCAAAGGTTTATCTGCATTCCCATTCCTCGGGACAGTGGATCATTTACATCATAGCATCTTCAGAAAGATTAATGTTTCTTCTATAATTGCTCTCTTTTCTACAAACCTGCCACACACTGGAAAAGGGAATTTAAACAGGGAAGAGGAAATGCTACAGACATACAGGAATAATGGAATAAATTTCACCTGTTGGAAAGCAAGAAGCATTTCTTTCCTAGGTAAAAAAAGGCCAAATTTTCAGAGAAATCATCTTAGGGTCTACATTTGGGCTCTTACCAGCTTCTACTTGATGTGAACAATTTATACACAAAGATCAGTACTTCTCTGAAATAAAAAACACCCTACTGCAGAGTTCAATTACCTATATGTATAACCATCTCCCATCATCTCTTTATGCTGGCAAACTTTTTGTGAGTTACATACACAAGGAGAAATCTTACTGGGAGTGCTGTGAATTTACATAGCTTTTTATCTGTCACCTGAGGACCTGACTGTTACTGCTGCATGAAGCACTGGGTACCATTTATGCACTTCAAAATTCTTCTGCCTGTAGTAAGCCAGACAGAAAAAGTATTTCTTTCTTCTTTTTTTTTTTTACATATCAGTTCTTCTTCTCAAAAATTTCCTTTTCTTAAGTTTTTAATCCTCACTCTCAATCCTTCCTTAACCTCTTATTTTCACTTATGTCCTTTATCAACTTTCCATTGAGCATGTTTAGGAAACCTCTAGATAAGATGGTGACAGATACAGGAGAAATAAAAAATGCATAACACCAAAGGCAAAAAAATACATGAAACAACATGAAAACTGCAGAGCAAGCAAACTCTCCCTCTTTTAAAAGTTTCCCACAATCAGCTCTAACATACTTCCCGTAAGTAATACTATCTCACAAACTGCATAGATAAGGCAAAAGCCTTATCATGTAATTAGACAAAAATCTTGTAATGCCACAATGTGCACTAAATGTCTGATCTGACACCCAATAAATATGTGGGAGGCTTTCCATTTACTTCAAAGCTTGCTGGACTAAATCCTGAGTGTGTGGGCTTACTAATGAGCAACCTGACTTGTGCCCATGAGCCAGGCAGAGGATAGCTACAGGAAAATGCAATCCCTACAGCTCATAATTGTTTAGATGCTGAAAAATGGAAAACCACAGAAATAATGAACTGGTCGAGACACAGCCCATGACACATTTGCTTTTCATGTATTCCACTAATCAACATTCGTGGCACATGATTGGAAGAATATAAGATTTACAGCTAGAGAAAAATGTGCTTAAAATTGCAATCTAGAGTGGATTGACAGCTCATTCACAACCTTCGCAGGAAAAGACAGTCATTTACACCAGTGTGGAGACAGTGCAGAGGGAGGCACACTTAGCAGCACGATAACACGGCAGTGCAGAACTCCAGCCATGGTCCTGTAGAGCTCTCCACAAGCTAATTTAACTTGCTAAGCGAATTAGACACAGACCTAATAGGAATTATTTTCCCAAAAGTAGCTTTAACCCTTGCACATCCACCATGTAGTATCAATCTAAATCTCCTTAAAAGCATCAGGTCTTGAAAATAACAAGTTGAATTAGAAACTTGCAATTGGTACTTTGTCCTAAAATACAGCCAAGCACACAACATTGTTTTTTTACTGCTTTATGGAGTATACAATTACATGAAATACACATCAAACTCATCTAAATAGCTGGCCATTTAGCTGTCTGTTTAGAGCAGTTGCACACTCTGTCATCCCGTGTGATCTAAAGCACAGAGTCAAGTCTGCCTGCTGTTTATAATTTCAGATAGGTAGCTCTGAACAACAGAGCCTTTCCCCCTCCTCTCTCCCAAGGAAAGGAAAGCTCTTAAAAGGTCAGGCACCAATGCAGTTTACTGAATAAAGCTCAAGTTTGAAGAATGTGCCTTCTAAAGTGATTTTACTACCTGAGATGTAATGAGTTTTACAGGCTCTCTTTGTTAAATTGCCCTGACAATTTCCATTTCCACTTGCTTCAATCATATTAACAGAAGCTAAAGTTCACAAGTAGTAAAATATTTCAGTGTAGTGAGTTGGGTCTCTAAAAAATAGATCACACACTTGACAAACATATAGGACATAACATTTGGCATTCCATTTCATGTTTGGCTTGGCATGTCTCGTTTAGGGCAGGACAAGATGCCCTACCACAATATCTCATTACTCATGGAAATAAAACACAGTTACACCAAAGACTTGACAAATCCCATTAGGTATGCCAGAAGGACAAGATTGTCCCAGTGAATTGGTCAGGGAAGGAAAAGGGAAAATATCGGAGATGCTTAACTGAAGGGAAACAAACTTAGCATCGTAAGACCCAACTATACAAAATCTGGGTAAACAGGTGAGAACTGAAACAGGAAATCCCTCACTGAAATGAGAAAAGGGAACAAAAAAGCAAAGGCAGTGGGGATAATTCTGTCTCTCATGAAAAAGAGCACTCACATAACTCTGTTACTACCTTGTTGTGTATTTGCCTTTGCCTTTTTAAATCATACAGCCCTTAGGGGATGGACCTAGCTCTGTCGTTGCCAAGTGTCTAGTGCACCTTGGAAGGTATTGCAATCTGAACAACAATGACCAACAAATGACAGCTTCCTCTTTTCCAGTGCTGAAATAGTTCAGGAAGTTTTGCACAGTTTGCAGAATATAGGAAAGAAAACTTCTGTGAACTATTATGTGATGCAAAGGAGGATTTGAAAATGATCTTGCACTAAGTCAAATCAAAAGCTGATGTTGTGCAGCACAAGAGGCTTCCCCATGCCTTCGTTTCTTGATTTACAAATTTTGCTTCTCAAATATTTCTCTATTTTCCTAAAGTGCCAAAGCTCTGACTACCCCGTAAGATACATCAGCATAATACTGAGATTTAAACTGATTTATTGTGACTCCAATTTAAGGTGCAATTTGGTACAACCAAGAGAAGAGCTGGGACAAGAAATGTTTTTGCTAAAGTGACCTACACCAGGTGACACATGTAGCAAACGGAGGATCTTGACGTATGTGAAACACCCAACAGCAATCTACAAACTCACTGCGTGAGGGAGTCTGACATTGCTCTTTAGGAAGCCAGTTAATGGCCTACTGAGGTTCTTTGGAGGCAAAAAGATAAAAGGAAAATCAATGCTCTCAAAACAATCCTAAACAAGAAAATTTGGAACTATGCATTATCATCCAATCATTCTCATAAACATTAATAATGCTGAAGCAGGTTCAGAGAAAGTCAATGCTTAACATAAAAAGAAGTAGTTCTTAAATAAATGCTGTACTTATCACTCATTGCTCCTCCTGAGGCCCAGAACACAGTAACTGGCTTAACAGCATAGTAACCAGCTCTGAGGTAAAAGATTTTTACTATATGTATTTATCTGGCAGCACTGACTGAAGGTGGCAGACAGTATGTGAAGGCAAGATGAGTGCATAATGGGAATATGGTTCCCTAAATCCCAGGAGGACTAAAAACCTGTGGCAATCCAGGTAAATCAAAGATGTATGAAAAGAAATGCTCAGCTCATTTAAATGCAAATCTATCCAGACATCACCATGCACCACCTCTAAACAGTACTCTACATCCAGTATTACTTCCATCGTGCAGACAAATGCCTGTCTTCCCTATAATGATGTTCTCTTTGATGTACATGCTGTGGAAGAGTTAAGGCATATTTACATTCAATCAACAAAACTTCATCAGCACAGCAAGATGAACAAAGATGATATCCATAGCAGGCATCTGACCTTTTCATCTCTCTCTCCCTGAGCGTACGTGTGTGAGGCAGGTGAGCGTGCACATACACATGAGGAGAAACGATACATGATGGCTGAAACCAACTCTGGCCAAGGCATCCCAGTATTTTCTCTTACAGTCAGTATTTTATTCACTGCAAGCACTGGATTTTAATTTGTACCATCTACAGAGCTATGCACAGGATTGGTGCTGAAGGACAACAGAAAATACATTTCTTAAACAAATGCAATACCTTTTAACCTGTATCACTTATTTACTAAATTACTTATTAATTAATTCATAGTACTCAGCCAGGACATGGCCTAAAGACCACCTGTGCATATTGGCAGGACTTTGGGCCAAGAATAGGTTATTGTACATTAGCAACCATCTACATGCAAATTTTTCTTTGAAAATTACATGCAGCAATTTAAGGTAGTTTATCCTTCAGTAAAGGAAGGATACATGACCAATTTATTACTTTGAAATAATGTGATGTGTCAGAACCTTTACACTTTTTCACAGTTACTCCCCAATCCAATCTGTCACTCACAACCTAGAAATAAAATTTTACACTTAAAGTGAGCAACAGAATTAATAACATTCTTGGTGCTACAGCTTGAACGACACAGGTCTTAGCACACAGAAATGGTCTGGCAAGGCACTGGGCAGCCAGCTTTGGTTAACAAGGCTTCTTTTTAAAACTCTCTAAGAAGCTATCAATCTAATTTGCAGCAAGCAGATTAATTGCGGGTGTCTACTTTGTTAAGACTAGTTTTGAAACTCCAAGCTGGCTTAAAATAGCTGGAGTAGTTGCCTTAATCACAGAATAATAGATTCTTTTAGCTTGGAAAAGACCTTTAAGATCATCAAGTCCAACCATTAACCCAGCACTGCCAAATCCACCACTATACCACATCCCTAAGTGCCTCCTCCACACCTCTTTTAAATGCCTCCCGGGATGGTGACTCAACCACTTCCCAGGGCAGCCTGTTCCAATGCCTGACAACCATTTCAGTGAAGAAATTTTTCCTAATATCCCATCTAAACCTCCCCCGGTGCAACTTGAGGCCGTTTCCTCTTGTCATAAATGTACACTACTTAGACGGATCAGATGCAATCCTCTTTCAAAGAGGTTCTTGAAGAAACTGCTGGAACCTTATCTATGATTTAGGTTCTGACATGCCTCAGTTTGGTTCCAGCTTGATGGGCCAGGCAGATCTCTGGGCCTGATTCTGTTATCTCAGGTTTGCCTTTGGGCCTGAAACTAGCCACAGTGTGCATGTGGGGCAATACTGGCAGGCAGAAGAATTTTGTGGAATTATTTAAGGATACTGTTTTCCTCTAGCTGGGAGTTGAGTTTTAAAGGCAAACTGACCCCTCAGTCCTAAATTCTTCTAGAATAAGATTTATAAGGATGAAAAATATAAAAGCAAGGTCTATACAAAAATAATGTGATTTGGTTGGGGTTTTTGTTTGTTTGGGGTTTTTTTTAAGAAAAAGATGGGGAGGTTACCAATATATTAAGTGGAAGTGGTTACAATATTTGTGATGAAGCACAACAGTGTCAAAGACATGAGGAGTTTTGGCCAAATACAGACTGCTTTGGAATTTTTCTTGTTTGGTTGGTTTTTAAACAGAAAATAAGAACTGTTAATGGAGTTCAGCGAAAAGATGAACAAAGATCATTTGTTGATCAATAAAACCCAGTATTCTATTTCTGCTGCAAAAGATGACAATTAGCAGAGATGATGCAGCAAAGTGTTTTACATAGGTGGAATGACAGCTTGGGGAGTAGGATGTCAAAATCTTGAACCAATCAAGCAGATTGTTCTAACGTAAGACTTTGTATAAGATGGGGAAGGAATTTATCAGGACAAGGAGTAATGGTTTTAAGAGGGTAGATTTAGATTGGATGTAAGGATAAATTCTTCCCGGAGAGGGTGGTGAGGCACTGGAACAGGTTGCCCAGAGAAGCTGTGGATGCCCCATCCCTGGAAGTGTTCAAGGCCAGGCTGGATGAGGCTTTGAGCAACCTGGTCTAGTGGAAGGTGTCCCTGCCCAAGGCAGGGGGTTGGAACTGGATGGTCTTTAAGGTCCTTTCCAGCCCAAACCATTCTGTGATTCTATGATTGCACACTTAATGCATTTGTTAACTTTGAGTCCAAAACATAGGTCTGTATTTTAAACTAGCGAACTTCGGAATCACAAATCACTGCTATGTGGCTCTGAGCAATTTTATTAGTAAACATGATTATAAGCCAGAGTACAAACAAGGCTGAATGTCATCTAAATCATTCAAACTTCCAAATTGGAGTTTCTGCCCTCAACAATCAAGTTCTTTAAACAGTTCTGTCTTAAAACAACTGATATTGATTCCCTGAAAAATATTTGTACATGTATCTGTCATCTGGATATTTCTATTAGACAGTAAGATTTCATAGTTGTCTAAAACAAATATTAGACACAAATATATCTCAAGAGTTCATCTCAAGAGTGCCAGTTTGAACAGGGTAGATCATTCTCTTAGCAAATATGTTTTGCATGTCTCATGGTTTTTCTTCACATAATGTTTATGTGAACAGTAATTCTAACAACAACAACAACCAACCAAAAAATATGAAAGGATAATCAGTAAAACACCCATTTGCTTCTTACAGTTCTCTAACTCAGAACTATATTTCTCACAGTTCTATCTTCTTGTTAAAGATTTTTAGCAGTGAAGTATCTGCATAAATAACACAAAGTTACTTATTTATTTAAATAATTATAAAGGTAATAAAAACCTGCCAACCCCATGGAACCTAATCCTCATTTATGAAAGCATGTGAGATTTTTGTCATGACCGAAGTAAATGTTCCTTAGAGCAAAAATACCAAGATTTAATATGTTAGAAACTCATCTACCGTCCACCGGCATTTTCTCATTTCCACTTTTCATTGTGAAATACAGCATTTTAGAAAGCATTTAAAATTTGGAAACACGTAAATTTAACCTACTTTCTAAATGTCCTATTCAGCATACAGTATTTTCTGGACTGTACAGTGAGAAAATAAGCTCTAGGATACCCGGCAAGACTTCTCTAGCACAACCCAAAATACTGAGCTGTCAC
The DNA here is from genome assembly GCF_000690775.1 of Eurypyga helias. NCBI lineage: Eukaryota > Metazoa > Chordata > Aves > Eurypygiformes > Eurypygidae > Eurypyga > Eurypyga helias. Next base: position 291,495 of record NW_010255965.1, read on the forward strand.
TTTTACAGTGTTAAATAGAAGTCAAGCAGTTGATATAATCACTAAAGACAAGATGAAGGACAGAACTTTATCTGTGTACATTTGCAAACACTTGAAGGGTCATTTTAAAACTTGCACTTACAGAATATAACATCTGCATTTGACACAAACCTGGTAAAGCATTTTGAGGTTTAACTTCAAGAGAGCAAATGAAATTTAACAGTTCAACATGCAAAATAATGCAGTTCCTACACTTGCTAAAACTGAGTTTCTGCTGCACACTCTAGGGTGCTTCTCAACTGATTAAAAGGTAGTGCGGTATTAGGAAAGTTACTACCCAACTGAGAGATGGTACTCAGCACTGTAAAGACGCTCTCTGAAAAACAGTGTATGGCTCCACTCAACCACATTCCAAAAGGATAGATTGTAAATGGAAAAGGTACAGAAAAGCGCTACTGATCAGTAGAATATCACAAGAAGAATTGATCCCTCCTAGAAACACCACCTCCCTTTGCCCACCTCGTGCAACATCCAGATGTAAGCCAGCTTGGATCTAAAAGTCACATAACTATAACAGGATGGTGGTAAGTGTGTAAGAATACTTTAAAAATAATGTATTTACAACAGCAAAAGGAAGGATGAAAATGGGATATCATTATACTTTAGAAATGTTTCATGTGGATTGACAGCGGTGGAAAAGAAAAAAATTAAAGGACTGCACTGGCATGGAAACAAGTGGGGTGTTAAGGAAAGACACTTGTGAAGGCAAAGATCACTATGAAAAATTTCCAAATTATTAAGTGAAAGACAAACACATAAGGGGTTATATCAAAGAAACACCAGCAACCACGCAATAAACAGTATCTACATGTATCTCTCAATGGCTCATCTGATTTATGGACCATTAAGACCAGGTGACGTAAGAGGGCTATGTTTTCTAGGAGATTTTTATCACAGTATAAAGTGTTTCAGGTCTCAGCTACTACAAATTCAAAAGACCTCTGACCAAAGAAACAGAGAAACCTTTAGTAAAATCCAGTATAAAGGGTAAGATACTAGATGATGCTCCCAGGAGAAAAAGTGCCTAAGTGACTTTTTTGTCAGACCACGTCCTTTAGATATGCCTGCACCAGGCTTCCTAGATGTCTTGCGATCAAAGACAGCCAGTACAATAGTCACTTACAGGAGTGCAGAGAGGTACCCTGATAACTAATCTAATTGCTGACTGACATAAAACGTCCAGCCTCTTCAATGTACTCCTGTAAGCCAATCTGGAAATTACTTCCATACTCAAGAGAAGTGAATAGCATGCAATAGCGCAACCTTGCAGGATGAAACTATTTACTCGAACCTGAGGCAAAGCAGTGTCTGCATCCAACACTCCCGTTTAACGTAGAAAGCCTGAGTTCTGGAAGAGTTAGAAAATTGATCATAAAAAAGAAAGCCCGTATGTATTTCCGCTAATTAAATTTTTATTCTGAAAGGAAAGCTGTAGGCTCAGCAGCCCCACGAGGGACAACAATGCAGTTAGGCCCCTGCGACCCCACTGCAGCTAGATTTCTACCTCCTTTACCAAACCCACGTGAAATGTGCTGTACAGTAAGAAGGCAGTCTGACATGAATTAGGTCACGCTATTAGCAGTGGTGACCTTTCACTGATGAACAGTTTTTAAGCAAGGGAAAAGATTTTTTTGAAACTAAGACACTACAAAGACCCTCCCCTTCTGTGGCTCCACGTGCTGCTTTATGCTGCATGACTGTAGTAACACAAAAAAGTTGTGTAAATGATAGTCTTGGTCTGCCATAACAAGCTATAATTGGACTAGGTGACTAGGAAAATGTTTAGATAAATGGTGGGATCATAACCTTTTATGCAAAATGGACATAACTTATGGAAATACCTGGGAAACCCCGAGGCTGTGTAGCTCTATGTCAAGCCATAGGCATAGTTAAAGCAGACAGCAAATCACTAAATCTCATCTCAGACTTTACAGTTTTGTTTTTGTTTTGGTTCTTGACAGTTTTTGCTGACAGATGGAAAAAAAAATACTGACCGAATGTAACCAGATTTCATTTACCTCCACTTTCCTCCATATTTCTACAGCATATTCCTAAAAAACACACGTTTTATTCCCAGTGCTTAGAAGAATTACTAGTAAATAGTTACAGTCCACCAGTACATACTATAAAATACCACTGTAAAACATTTTTGCTACTCATGAGAATTGCATTACATTATAAAATTGTCTCAGGAACATTTCTAAATGATCATCCAGAAATGTGTACATACATTTTTCTAGAGTTGCTTTAATACTTATCAACTATACATGCACATACTAAAAAGCATATGTCCATATAGAATGTGATACTGCACTGAAGCAGCATCGAATTTTAAATGAGTGGGAAAGTGGGAAAGATACCCTTGAAGATGGGCAAGCCTTCCGTCAAGACGTCTTCTCTTTCTTTACCTGTCTGCCAGCAGAATTAAGAACCAAGAATGATTTAACTGCATGAAGAAACGCCGTCTGAGGCTCAGGCTTCAGTGACAACTCTCAGAAACATGTGTCCGCTTGTTCTGAGGAATTCAAAGTCAAGCTGTCCAGCACCAAGTCTTAACTACCTAAACTCCAAAATTTTCTGACTTGAGAAATGAAACATCCGATACTCCCCCTTTCTTGCTATTTTTCTTTTTGAATACTGATAAAATATCAAAATTGCAGACGACTGACACGTGAACACACACCACTCTTACTTACTCGCAAGTTTAGCAAAAGCATAGCCATTCTGACATGGGAAAAATATACCTCTTATCAAATACTATAAAAATCCATTCTAATACTGTCTTCACCCAGTGGAGGTCCAACTTTTCCAACTACAAAAATTAATTTATGGCTGCTATGATCGAAGTTTTCACTGTTCTCCGTAGTCTTTGAGACTGCAAAGTTATGAGGTCTGTAGTTGGGGAAATAATGTTGTACCTCCAAGACTGCAGTGTAAGGGGTGCCTTTAGTAGATGTAAACCTCCCAGAGGTCCCCAGGACATACCCATGTATAGATTCCTTGGGGATCAAGGAAAGACTCCTGCCTACACAGCTAGAGAAACCGGTAATTTAGCATGCCTACGTTCTGCCCTGTGTACACCATTTTGGACTACGTCTCATAAAAGGATCATTTTCCTCCGCGAGCGTTAAGGAAAGCAGAACAGCATTAATATACTCCTTTTTACATAAGGATTTACCCACACAGCAGGAGCTCTGCTGCAGTCCTTTCTTCCTTTTAGACATGAAGGCACTGCTGCAGCATTGCTGGGAGCATCACTCCCAAGCAGTAAGCACAAGACAGAATGCACAGGGATACTTACAGTAGTCCCTGGCAAAGGTAATGTCCCCAGGTCTGCTGACAGAATTGGCCAGACATTGATCAACTGGTGACATTCGTTTCAGGTATTGTTCAGCAGTATGACAGCCACTAATTCAATCTAAATTTAAGGAAAGCTGAGATCAATCAATCTCAGAATTTAAGCATTTATATTATAATGCCTTATTTACACATAGACGTGGGATTTTTTTGGGGTATATTACCTCTTGACACAACACTGAAAATATGTCCTCATACTTGGGTTTATACCTTCTTCACTTACTGTTTTAAAGGAATAGTTATGTTACTTATTTTTAACACTTCCAATTATCTGAGACACATTTTTCTAAAGCTGACTGGTTTTATTTTAAAAATTGATCTTCCTAGGTTTAATCAGCTGTGCGCATTTATCCTTGTACAAAATGAGGTACGCTTTACAAAATATCCAGTATCAGCCAAATGTACCCTTCCCTCTGCATGTCCATTTTCCCATTTCTCAGGCTGCAACATCAGCCATACTGATGTCCAGCATATTGATAGAAAATGACCCTCTAAGCTTCTGATCAGCCGTGCTCTCATATTACAAAAACACTTTACCACGCTTCACGTTCATTACTTAGCAACTGCTCCTTGCGTATAAGAACCACATCCTTGTTTACACATGCCCACCCTAGCATATCTTTCTAAAAGTGAAAAAGAATAGGGATGCTATGATTTATAAAATCATAAGTGGCATGAAAAAGATGTATGGGGAACAAGAGTTTTCTGCCTATTCCAATACAAGAATTAGCAGGCAATCGATGCAAGCAACATGCAGGTCTAGCAGAAGGAAAGGAGATGGTTCTTCAAAGAACATATAGTTAAAATGAAGAATTTCTTACAGCTGGATGTTCTGCTGCCAAAACTAAATGTAAAAAAGGCAGGAAAAATGCTTCATTTGGGGGTGGGGAGGCAGCTTTACAGAAGGCTATTCAATACACACCCAGGAAAACCCAAACTGCAAAGCGCTGGAGCCTAGGAGAGCACTCTGGGGAAGTATCCTCAGATGCTTGCCTGGCTCTCATACTCCTCTATTGGAAAGGGCTACAGCACACTGTCAGAAAGAGAATCTGATGTTGCGGGCACGTTCATTCTTGCTTGATACGGCCAGTTTTACATTCTTACATCATTTTGATCACATCAAATTTAGTCTAATGAGACTGCAAACCGAATTCAACCTTTCCTCCTTTTCTGAGCTCAAATATATAAAGGAAAAGTCAAAGGACTAAAAAATACAATGAGCTGCCATAATGATTCAGTTTATTGCATGTATCATAAGAAAAGCCTAAACTGATAATTATATACAATGGAAAAATATAGGGTTTTTTTACAGCAACAAAAATCATCATTCATGAGTGAACAAAACTGCACCTAAACCTAAATTTATTTAAATTACAGCCAAACCACTTAGACATGTCAGTTGAATGGGAGACATTCACTAATAAGGAAATAACAAGCAGAGTATTCACTCATACAGTAACATTTAGATATTCCGTGGGGGATGTGCATGTGCACAGGGAGTATCTATGCATATTACTAGTAGATTTGTGTTTACTGGCAGAATATGCACCTGTGTATTTCCAGGCTGATGAGCTGTTACACAGGCGCTCACAACAACTCAGAAGAAATGTTACTGAAGTTCGTACACCTGCTTTCCAAATCAAACAAAATAATCTGAGCAGCCTGATTTTCACACAAATCGCACTGCTTCGTTGAATCTGTGTCTCAGTCCAGACTAAGCGGTACCCCAAAAAAGCATGCACATACCGTCCTGCTGGTGGTCATGTGAATCATCTCCTCCTCCTCCCGAGGAAGCATGCTAGATACGATTGTTTTGTTTCTCACCTTACAAAAGCATCATCCTCATGCTGAGCTACAGAAGAACACGATTAAATGATACGTCACTGCAAGAAAGGCTATGTCCATTTTCTACCACAGTAATATTTTCTAAAACCACAGTTTTTTGATCATTTCAGAGTGCACTGGGTTTTTTCCTGGTGAGTAAAGATGTGCTTACTGAATTTAGAACATAGTTTCTCTCAGTCTGAGCTGCAGATTCCCAAGCTGCATAGTTGTGGTCGGATAACTCCTCCATGGGGCGTTTGGAGTTTCCTGAGTATGGAGGGAAAAAAGGACTAATCTGACTCCAGTGTTTAACTCATTTGTAGGACTCAGATTTCCTGTTCTGCAAACATAAAGGGTTTGCAAAGAGTGCGTAAAAGCTTCCAAGATGTATAGCTATAGCTATGTGAGTGCTAAAGACCGGGAGCCCCATTCTTCTCTCGGGCTTAAATTGCCAAAGCTCTGTGGATTTCAGCTGTATTATTACCAATTCACATGTGTTCCAAGTCAGAGGAAAGTCAAGAACAATGTGTATTTATAAAAAAGGCCAATTCTTGTTTGGCTGAAGTTCATAACCTGAAAAGAACCCAGTAATTCCACTATTCTCCAGCCTAGAAGTTGGCGACATCGTTCACTTATCAGCATCTGTTCTCTAGTGTGGAGCATTAGTAGCATGGAGGTGGATATATTTACTGATTATTTACATTGCAATTTTCAAAGTCAGAGGAATGTTTTAATCTTAGATGAAGTTACATTAGGAAAAAAATCAATCCAGAAACTAAAGCAGCGCTTGAAGAAGGAAGTATAAAACCATGGCAAGGTCTATTTGAGGTGATAGCTAGAGAATAAACATGATTGTATGTGCCGTAAGATTTTCTAAGCTAACCTAGTGGTTAACAAAGGTGCTGAGCTAAGATTTTTGGGAACAAAAGAACATAGCGCTGACCTAATTCCTCTCCATTAATCAACAGCAAAGTCCCATTCACTTCTAGAGAGCAGAATTATGCCATGTTAAGCACTTCTGAAAACTCCCAAAGAAATTTTTGTGCATAAATTTGGCAGGTGTGGTACAAGCATTGTCGAGGCACACCCCCTTTCATACTGACCTTCATACTCCTACCTTTAAGGAGCAATACACACAAGCGTGAAAGGACGGTTGAATTTTAATATCCCCAGGATTACTTGATGCTCTTTCAAGAATGGCTCCAGCTAATGCATTCTATGCTGGCTTGTGAGCATGCATCTAAAAGCAGGAACAGGATCATAAGCACATTTCACATTGGCTACCATATAGTTTTCAGGTAGAAGCATGAAATTTTCCAGGCTAGATGAGACTATGAAGTCCTTCCGTTAAGGTCATGTATCTTCACTATCACCCCAATCCAGCACTTCAGCTGGTTTTTATAAAGCTGCTCACTGCTTTAGTCTTGATTGTCTAGGAAACTCATATGACACGGTCATCTGCTACTGCAGGTTTTCTGAAATTTAAAGTTAGCGCTTTGCTGCAGTACGTCTGTGATTTGAATCCTGAACTTAGACAGTGTTTAATCTGTAAAAAAAACCCAACAAAAACAAACAAACAAAAACAACAAACACACCAAAAAACCCTTCCAGGTTTGGAAAGGCACATCTTCCTAAGAAAATTCATCAAAATATCCGATAAAAACAAATTATTTGGCATCTCTTCAATGCTTCATCAATCACCATCCTTTAAGGAATGGAAAAAAATCCTGTATTTACAAAACCTGCACTTCAGCTAACTCCAGCTGGAAACTATGATTCCACATTAAAAGAGTAAAAGATAGTTCATGCAAAACATCACCACAGGTAAGCAGGCAAGAGAGCATGAGGAGGGCATGGCTTTGATAAGTGGCACTATATGAAACCTGAGGCTTGTGGTTATTGTTTCTACAAGATTCTTTGGTACAGGTGACTTGGTAAAAGAAATCATAGGAGAGAGACACTGGCATCCATGATTTCCAAATCTAAACTGAATCACCCTTCACTTCCGCCCAGCTATAATTTTTCATTGTCATTTAACCCAGGATTGTTATGGATTCAGGTCAGTACTGGTCAGTCAGCATGTACTGTGCATAAACACAGGGAGACAGTTAACATTTTAGGAAGGTAAGAGGAGCGTTCACTGCAGAGCATCCTCCTCCCTCCCGCAAACACAGTTGCACTCAACAAGTCTGGTAACTGGGGTGAAGCAGAAGCCCATGCCTGGCTGTGCAATTCATTCAGAAGCAATGAGGAAGGTGGCCAGCATCAGCACAGCCCCGTTTTCCTAGTTTCTCCTATGTTGCTGAGCATGCTGGGGTTTCCAGAGTCACCAGCTCCTGCTAGAGCAGCAAAAAAAGAAAATTACTTGGAAGAGCCAATAAAAATATTTGACTTCATAGAAGAGTTTGCAGGGGTGTGTGTGTGTGGGGGGAATATCAGATAATTAGAGGTTGGGATTAAAACAAAGCCTGACAATTGAACTCCAAAAATCCTAGCACCCTGCTTTGGTATCAGAAGGGAAGTTAACTCAGTCAGTAAGGCTGTTATCCACAAATACTGTCCAAAACCACAACCAACCAGTAGCCTGAAGGTTGGTTAGCTACAATTTGCAGACATTTCAGTCATGATTTAAGAAATCACTTGTGGGATTCCGTGTTATTAGATGTTTAGCCTATAGAGCATATTTCGTATTTTGTAAGGATAGCAAAATACAGAGTACTAAGATTTTCCATTAAGAATCTAGACTAAAAAATATTAGGAGGAAGGGCTTTCACTGGAGAGTCTTCCCATTTTCTGCAGTTTCCATTTTAAGGAACAGCCTTCAGCATATTGGTGTATGACAGAGAAAAAAGGGAAGTAGTTTAAAAAGAAGAGAAGATGAAGCTGAAAAATGAGAAGGCAGAATGGACTTCTTTGGTCAGCTGACTCATACCAGAGCAATTCCTGAAACCTACGCAAAAGCCTGGAAAATAAATAAGATTCTTCTATGGGATTTCCTTTTCCTTGGAGAAAAACTACGGAGCAACCAGCTCTCTGTTCCTCTTCAGAAGCTCCTGTACTTGGTTCCATTCTGTGGGAAACAGCTCCCTTTTATGTTTCACCCAAATGGTGATTACTCCCCGTATTTAAGCTTCTGCATGACGGAGAGATGAGAAAAATATCACACAAGAAGCAAAATCACATTCTGTAATTCTCTTGTCTAGGAAAACACATCAGGGCTTATTAGCACAGTCCTTTCCCAGACCCAGCTCCTTCAGTGTACCCTCTGGATGGCAATTAATGCAGCAGGGTAGCTGAGAAATGTTCCCTGGACTTAGACAACTGCCAATGCTGATTAAATATTTCTTCAACATCCACGTTTCTCACACAGGTGCCGAGGAGGTTTAACTGCATTACACATGCAAAGGGAAAACCCAGAGAAGACACGCATCATCAAATAAATTTTTTAAGCCTTATAAATGCATTTGGAATAACAGAATGATTGAAAACATATCCTTGTTGAACGTGTTTATTTCAACGCTCCTAATGGGCTTCTAGATATTAAAAACTCATACACTCTCTGCAAGAACCTACCTTTGCCTGAATTTTCACTTTACGTAATCTTACAGCAGACTAGAACTGGAAATAAAAGATGGCAGAGGGGACCCAAAAACGTTCGTAAAGATCTAAACTGACTCTGCAGTTTTACAGTCCACCCACTTCGGGGCTGATGCAAGTTCACACCCTCACATTTATTTAGACAAGAGATTTCTATTGATTCTTCAGGTGATTTAGAGTCCTCAGTACCATTAAAGCTTACATATAGAGCGGATTAAGAAGTGTCATCATGAATATGTAATTCAGGGTGAAGGACTATTGCAAATCCCATGAATACATGTGGCTACAGATTTTATTAGAACATTGATATGTTTTTCATTTGTACTAGTTTTCTTGACTACTTGAGTGAGCCAACTCCCGTATTACTAAGATTCTCCTTATTAATTTTCCATGTTCTGTCTATAATGTTTTTCTAGAAAACACATGAAAGGAGCAGATGAAAAAAGCCAAACTGATACATAAACCATGGACATAAGCATTGTCTTTTCCCTGTCATGTTTGTGTAGTCCCTATCACAAAGAGACAAACAAATCAATAATTCCTGTGAGATTATCCAGTGGTGTATCAATTGTGTTATTTTTAGTAAGAAAACAAAACCAAAAACCACCTGGACTCTAGGAGCCGGGGACAAGCAGGCACTGTGTACCTACAGACAAATCTGCACGTGTGAGCTATTTCCAAAGGCAAGCAGGAAGCACATAGTAAAATAAGACAGGCCAGCTGAGAAACCATCACTCAGCAGCTCCGTTGGCTTGGATCTTTCTCAATAAATGAAACTATTTAATAAGGACTTTTGAAAATGATAGACAACTTAGATAAAGTTACCCGGACATAGGACAGTGGGAGTAGCCTTCTGCTTTGGGTACCTCTGTGAGGGAAATCATGAAGAGGCAAGGTGAGAGCGCACGCATGCACGAGGGCCTTGCACAAATCTCACGTGGGTGGGAGGCTGTGAGGGTCCTTATCCCACCAAGCAGGCAGCTGACCATAGGCCCATGAGGCCTCACCTCCCAGCTGCCACCACTACCTCTGCAGTTACACTGCTGTTCCTCTCCCTCAGCCCAATCCCCTCCCGACTACTTTGCATCAGGCTGAACAGCATCCAAGAGAACAAAAAGAGAGATTCAAACACACTTAATGATGTTTTCCCCTGCATTTCCAGGGTTAAGGGGTGTGTATTAGCCTCGACAGAACAAGTCTTCCAAAGGTGATGGGACTTGGAGCATCGAACCACCAGAGTTTAACCTTCTTCCAGACACAGCACTCTGAAACAAGATCAGCCAAAATGGTGTCCAAATGCTATAAAATTGAGGGAGGTGGCTGTGCTTAGGCATCACTAAAATGAGTACATTTTAGTCAAGTATTCACAAGATACTTCTATTAGCCAACATGGGTGGGGGTTCAGTTCTCCTTTTTGTTTTTCAAAGAAGATTCCTGGATTTCTATGAGAAAAATTATATTGTGTTAAATGGAGAAAGAACGTCTCTTTCCGAGCAAGAGTTCTCTCCAGGAAAACACAGACTCTACCGACACTTCAGCATACTTTCCCTCACTACTGGAGAAGGCCAGCACACAGCAAAAGCTGGCTGATGCCTCTTTCACCTTTACTCAAAAGTGTCCATGACTGGACTGAGATTTTTGACATTTGCTGAACCCAGATTACAGTCCTCTCCTGTGTTTTTTCACAGGGCAGCTTCACAGCTTTGTGATGCAGAACAGAAGATACAGGATACTGACTTTATTTTTTCAAGGTCTGGCATGCAAAAGGTTTAGGTACTTGCTTCAGACTTACTCTCCTTCTTTTACCGCTAACATTCACCACTAATTAAAGTAGTTCTTGAAAAAAAACTGCTCTGGACAAAATTCCAGAAGTGGAGGCTAAATTCTTCTTCTGCCTCTTTCTTCAAACCTCTTCTGCACCCTCACTGCTAATTCAGACACTGGCAGGGAACGTCGTCTTTCTGTCCCGTTTTGCAACTTTGCTTCCCCCACCTGCCTGCTAATTCAGACACTGGCAGGTAACGTCGTCTTTCTGTCCTGTTATGCAACTTGGCTTCCCACATCTGCAAGAACTAACGTGTTCCTGCAGATAGAGCTGCTTTCCCAGGCTCCTGCCTTCTCAGCAATGTGAGGTACTTTGTGTAGAGTTGCCTCAATTTCCGTGGAATCCCCGTTTTTTCTGAATACTTTGATTTTTTCCAGCGATTGGAAAAGCCAGTTGTGTATTTATCTTGAACTATCAAACGCACTAAAAAGAACCTATGTGGCACTCCAGGCACCATGGCTAAATATTAAAAATACAGTCAGCCTTATGCAAACAAAACACACCAGCCTCCTCAAAATCATGAAGGGCAAAAAACTACTCATGCCACAGATCCCCTGCTGGACCAACCTCAGTGTTTGGTACAGCCCTTCCCACTCTAAAAGCATTATTTAGTTTTTAGCCCCAGAAAATACTGGATGATCCAAAACACAGTATTTTAAGTCACCTTCTGTTTTGGTGTTTCCAAGCATGCAAGTGCTGAAATTATTCATTGTTCTAAATCAGGAGAATACCAAATATAGATTTATCTTTCAATCCTATCTTTAAATCTCTAATTTTAAATCTATGACTTTACAGATTCATGCAGTTAGAGCTTTACTCCTCACCCGAAATAGCTATGTGATAACAACCAGTAGGACAAAAGGTATCTTGTGTCTTCGGTTTCTTTTTCACAGCTTTGCAATGCAGAACAGAGGATACAGGACACTGACTTCAGTTTTTCAAGATACAGCATGCAAAAGGTTTAGGTAATTTCTTCAGACTTACAGACTTCAGACTTAATTCAGGCTCATCAAATTGCCTGTATTTTAACAAGGAGATGCACTCTATGTGAGAAATAAAATAGCACAGTCCTTAGTAGGTGTTCACATTCTTCAGCTTGCCATCTTTTATCCATTTGAAGCAAATATTTTTTTTACTGCCACATGTCAATAAAAAGTAACAGCCAATAAACCAGCACAGCTTTCATTTTGGGGCGCTGTTGGACAGAACTTCATGGATTGCATCCAGTTACTTTAAGGCACAGTGTGTGTAATTCAGTAGAAGGGAAAAGAACCTCATTTACCACCAAGGATTTTGTTTTTGCAATAAAGAATGTTTTTAGTATGGTATTGTTGAAAAACAAAGATTTAAATCACCAGCATTCCTTTAAATGAGAATCTTCAAGTGTGGTGATTCTTTATCAGTTGATTTGCCTCTGGTTTTGTAATTACCTGTTTGTTTTTACTGCTTGAGATTCTAGGCCAGCATCATTTCTTCAGAGACTAAATCAGGCAATATTAAGGGCTTTTTGTGATTCTAGGACAAGGTATTTTGAAAGTACAAAGCAACAGCTATATTTGCTGGCTGACACAGTCTAGAGCCCAAAGACACATGATTATGCCTTCAGAAAGGCAACAGCCGGAGCACATGACGGTCATTTACTCTAACCCCCCTCTCCCTGTCAGCCCTTTTGCTTGGGGACAAAGGACAATCCCAGAACCGGAGTGTTTGAGCTCACTGCGCTTGCTCTGAGATGTACAGCGTGGCCTCTGCAGCCAACAGATGCCAGTCACCTCCAGACAACCTCCAGCAGCTATTCTTTCAGCAACCTGCTACACTTCCATTTACGTCCTCAAAATAAAAAGGCAGGAGAAGCCAAACGAAGGCAGATCAAACAAACCTCCCTTATGTTCAGTCAATCACTCCTTCAGAGAAACCTACCGGGCACATCACAAAGGAATAACTATTCCAAGGCAAAGGAACCAAATGAAGACAACTCCGGGGCGTAGGCAATTCTTTCACAGTGCAGTCAGCACGAAGGCGTTTCCAACCGCTCTGCCACTTCAGCGCCCTCCATCTCACAACCCTCCCCAGTGAGAGGGGCAGAGAGAGAGTATCAGGGCAGAACCCATTGCATGAGACGCAGCTCTCGACAACACAGACAAACCATAACATGAATAAGGTGCTCGAGCCAAAGGATGGAAAGAAACATTGGAATAAGCAATCCAAAACCTTAAGAAAAAGAGGAGCAAAGCAGATTACTGGAAATGTAACCCAACAGCTCAGATAATGCTGTAATAACATGGTTGCTCTTACCTTTGCCATCTGCGCCTGCACGCCATTTGCTTTGAGAGATGCTACTGCTTTCTGTGCTGCTGCTGGACTGTCAAAATCTACAAAACCGTAACCTAAAAAATAAACAGACAGACATTTTCATTATTATCCATGTCTCTGTGCATAGATAAAGATTTTATAAAGAAGGCAACCCTTTCCTTTCTCTCACATTGGCTCATAATGTTCTGGTAGCACTGCCACTACCATGAGCCATCACACCTCTATTTCTTACACCTTTCCTCCTGAATCCAGTGGGGATTAAGGAAATGCAATGACCTGAAGCTTCACAGTGCAGGACGGTGTGCAGCAGAGGGGGAGAGAAGGCAGCTCTATGCCTGTCCTAACGGACAGAAGGAGGGTGTATGTGCTGTGGAGGCCTGTGCCATCTCTTCCCTAAGAGGAGGCAGCAGTATTGCCATCCCTCAGACACAAAACTACAGCTTGCAATAGCTGGTTTTCTGAGAAAACAACACCCTCTCCTTGTCCCCTGAACACATACGAGGTTTAACTATAATAAGTGGAGGGTAGCAGGGCTCTGCGGCAGACTGGGGCCATCTCAGTAGTTAAAGGAGAAATCGCAACCTGTGCCCGATAAGTGACTGCCAAATAGCTCCAGAAGATGGTAAGATAATAAAGTTGAGGCCTGGTTAAACCACACCCTTTTTATCTTGCCACCCTCTCTGCTGGAAGAAGGGCTAGGTCCCTACCAGGAACTGTTTCAGGGTATAATCTGAATAGCAGCTTAGTGAGGTTAGATCCTAGGGATTGGCAAGGGATAATCAGCTGCTTTTAAGTGGCTTTCTACTCCCAGTATTTGCAATAGTTGAGTTTATTAATCAGCCAGTCACTTCCTATCTTCTTCTTCCCTCTCTCTATCCCTCTACATTTTTTCTTCCTTTAATAAGCAAGTTTTTCACAGAGAGGGCGGTGAGGCACTGGCATAGGTTGCCCAAAGAAGCTGTGGATGCCCCATCCCTGGAAGTGTTCAAGGCCAGGCTGGATGTGGCTTTGAGCAACCTGGTCTAGTGGAAGGTGTCCCCGCCCATGGCAGGGGGGTTGGAACTAGATGGTCTTTGAGGTCCCTTCCAACCCAAACCATTCTTTGGTGATGAAGACTGGTATGTTCAAGCAAGACCAGTGCTGTTAAACCCCAGCTAGATATCAACAACTTTGGAAGTATTTTTATTTTCATAAAGATACAAAGGAGGGTAAAGAGGACAAGAAATGAACTTTTCACAACTTCTAAGAACTGAGTTATCTCTGATCTTCAGCAGAATTCAAACTTCTTGCTCATAAAGATTTCAACACAGTTAGGAAGATTTAAAAATCTCGCCAAGCATCTACTTAGGCGGCTGCATCTATTTCACAATCCATCCAGGGAATCCTCTGAAAATCCCAGCCTGTATCTTATTAAGCAATTACAGTGCAGGTAGGCACGTGCTGCTCGGACAAGCTGTGGCTAGGGGCCACGTCTTTGGCATCTCCCTGGGAAGCCATACAGACCAAACTGAACTGCCTGAAAGCTTTAATAATATTAGCACAAGCATATTTATAGCATAGCAGCTCCTTTGCAGACATCTCCATTTACTAGGTCAATACACATCACACAGGAGGCAACCACAGATATGCTTTCCTGCCATATCCATTTTTCTTTCTTTTGCCAGCCTTTCTTCCTGCTCCTGGGAGGCCTTACTGCCTCCCTCTCTGCACCGCACCAAGGTATAAGAGTGCGTGCTTGTGATCACCCTGCCCCCTATATCTTTATTATTATTTTGGTAGGTATGCATTACTCGATGCAGCGGTTGGTCCAATGATGAAAGAATTTCGTGCACATAGACTTTTTTGTTTTCTTGGCTTAAGTCTCATTCGCAAGGTTTTAAGAAAATGAAAAAGAAATCAGAAAAAAGAAACAAGCAAAATTGTTAAAGAAATTGCTGACATTTAAAGAGTATGAAAAGCACTATTTTGATAACAAAGTCAAGATCTGAACCTCCTTTTTTTTTCCCCTCAGTTTTCTGGTGGTGGTTTTGGTTTTTTTTTTTGGCGGGGAGGGAGGGGTTGGGTGAAGTTTTTGGTAGAGCAAGCCTAGAACAACTGTGCACTGAAACAGAAGATTTAATGCAGATGTAGCAACAGCACCATGGAGAAGTGCATTGGAGTCTGCTCAACTTGTGGAGGTGGGGAGGTGTTTTACCTGCTCAGATTTACCTGCCCCATTTGATTTTCCCTGTTTATTGCTACTGAGCATGCCATTTTTAAATTTTCTAGACTGAATTTTGCTTTGCAATGTTATCCAAGCTCTCTCTTCACTGCAGAGTGGCAGTGAAGCTGATGCTGCTTTGAACAAAAGGAACATGTTACAAAAGAGAGAGTCTTCCCTGGATTTCTCCAGTGCTTTTGCCCTTTGGTAGAGCAGCTTCTGGGAGGAAGGAGGAAATACAATTAAATGCAGCTTCCATCATGCTATATGAGAGATCCTGCAAGAAGACAGTGCTGCCACGTGGGAAACCTGAAATGCCTTGGGAAGTCAATGGGATAGCTTGGATCAAACACAGAGTAAATTATTTTTTAGGATAGCAAGGTGGTCTTCTCAGGAGATTAAATTCTTATTTCTCATCATGTTTGTACCGAAAACCAGAAGGTGGAAGTGCAAAAATAAGTTTTAATATTGGCATTTAAAACAGATAATAGCGTTAGATTTTGATATTTATCACCAGTGTACGGTGAAGGATTCATGTATGCAGTAAGGGAAGGGAAATTATTTTTAATATGACTTTCTAGACAGCACAGAAAGTATTCACATCTAAGTTAGCACTGCCTGTAAAAATAAACCGGAATATGTAAGAATATTCTGGTATTGTACTATAGAGACCAGGTATATCCAACATAGTGAATTATCAAACATTAACATCAGTCTATAATATTTAAAGCCCTTAACATCTTCTAAGCATTTATTCAATGGGCACAAGGGGCTGTATAATGATATAAGAGATCCAGTGAGAGTCTCGAGACAAAAAAACCTTGCAGCTTTAGCTGCCTGTTATGCATTCTAGTATTACTACTCCCGGCCTCACTGCAGAACAGCTCTTTTTCTTTCTCTCAAGTTCATTTTCATTCCAAGTATCTTTTTCTGGCCTTCCCCCCCTCCCAACACATCTCTCCACCACACACAGAACATCAGGACAAAATCACTCCATGGCTGAAAACGCGTCCAAAGAACATCAATCTGCCACGAGGGAAGCCAAGTTCCCAGGCTGTTTCAGCATTCAAGTATCCTTACAAGAACCCTGCAATGCTATAGAACAGAAAACCAGGCACGCTGCCTTCCTGCATAGTTTATCTTCTTCCATGTAGACGTTTACAGCCTATGTTGGTGACCTACACTAACATATTTCAGTTGTTTATAAACTCACTTCATTTTTTTGGGTCTGGGCACTAAACAAAGCGGCCCAGATATTTTTGTTTGGGTTTTGGTTTATAAACTTTCCTGGGCTGATCCAGTTTCGTCCCCGCAGACGCTAAAGCTGGGTGTTGGGACACCCCCCTCAAGCCCTCCCCGTAGCACAAGTGAATCCTCAGACTCCCTGTGCTGAGCCCTTCCCTCCTGCTCAGAAGCAGGCGGCTGTACCCCGCTCTGGCCCCGCCGGCAGAGCCCCTGGCAGGTGCAGCAAGTGTGGGTTTGGCTGCTCAGAGATCCATCCCTGCTCAGATAACCGTTCCCTGGCTCCTCCTGGGAAAAGGCAGCAGGCCGGCTGGAAACATCCCCGGGGAAGGAATCAGACCAGGATCTGCCAATCGGCCACCGCTGCTCTAAGAAAACGTCTACGTTTCTTTTTCCTCTTTTAAAAACAAGTGCAAGCCCCACCCTCTGCTAGCCTCAAATTCCACAGCTCTTTTTGTTCCTGCTTTTTTTTTTTTAATGTGTGCACTGCCTGTAAACATTCTGGTCAATGGACTGTATTTCCCCCTCAGTTTTTGTGGAGAATGTCATGAAAAATGCGCTCGGATTCTAAACCGGGCCCTTCAGACTCCGCTCACAAGAATCCATCACCACCACAGGAAACCAAAACTATTTCCCCTTTTTTCACGAAGCAGCCTGCCCTTTTCCTTTAAGAGCTCCAAACGCAAATAGGGAAAGCTGCATTATCCCCTGCTGCTTGGAGAGATGGGAATTGAATTTATCCCTAATGTGAGCCCCTCAGCGCAAATGTACTTACATTGAGGGTGACTTCGGCACGCCAGTGCTACAGCAAGTATTCCAGGATCCCGAGGTTTTGTTGGTTTTGTTTTTTACGGAATGACATATTACTAGTTTGTACATGCAAACACACACACACACAAAACCCCAAGACAAGACTACCCAGATTAATTGTTCAACCTTCCCTCTCAGAAATAAAATGCCTGTAATTTTGTTTTGGCCTGATGCCATTAGACCTAAATAATCAAATTTAAGGAATAAACCCAGTGGTTTTGTACCTGTGGGGGAAAGAAAAGAGCTAAGCATCAGCAAGCGCAAGTTTATAGCTAGCTGCAGTAAGTGCTACCCAAATACACTGGCAGACACTAAACATCTCCGTCTCCTATAACCTAAATGGCTGGGGGCCGCCCGGTCTCAGTTTCCCAGTTCCATAATTAAGCTTGGCAGCAGGTTCAAATGAATTAAAACTGAATGTCACTATTTCCTCAACAAATCCCTCATCCTTGTTTTTTCTTACTTGTCAGGAGAAGACCAGCAGAACAGCAATTAGTGGTAAGCAGTGCAGTGAAAAAGAACCAAGTATACACTAATTAGGTCACTCGCCAAACACATTCATTTCATTGGCAGATTTAATCAATGTTTTCCTGAAATGTCTTAAATCTCCTATGCTAATTTAAAGTTTTGTTATTGTTGTTACTTTAAACACAGATGGGATGCCTGGAGATTTTCAATCGCTTTCCGCAAATCCATTTCAAAATAACAACCCCTCATCCAGTATATCATCAAAATTTAGGCACAGGTTTTAGGAAACGGTCTCTAATTTTACACCAACATTCTGGTGCCTGCAAATACCTATGGGTGCAATTTTGTGGATTTAAGTAATTGCAAGGTGAGTTCTTCAACATCAAACCCTGAATTGCCCTGACCGCTCAGGTACTTAAGAGTAATGCCAAATAATTTAAGGGACCGCCTGCCACTTGTGGTTCCCACAATTATCGCAAAGTGCTGGAGCGGTGGCACACGGCAAAGGCGAGCTCCCACTGGCACACGTGGGCTTCACAGTCCGCCCTGGGGAGCTCCACTCGCCCAGTGATGGGAACGAGGGGCTGGCTGCCTTTTTGGAGAATTGAGGCACCTCCTTTTGCACTGCTGAAAACAGCGTTAGCTACTGGAAGCGAATGGGAACAGAGGTTTCAGGGTACCCAGGAAGTTTGGTCCCCCAGTTAGTACTTATAGCTAGCACACAACCACGCTTTTTGGCCTGGAATATGCTCTGTTGGCAGACATCATTGCTGACGCCATCGGAAAGGGAGCTGTCACAGCTACTGAACTAATCCGCACCCACGCCGGCCGGCTCTGCCCTCCTTCCTGCCCTGACCCCATGCCCCCAGGTCCTCGCAGCAGCTCTCTCCTTCCCGCTAACACTGCCCCCCGAAACGGCTCGCCCACAGCCCCATGACCACTGAGGGGGGTGAAAGGGCAACACGCAGCCAGCCACGGCTCTGCACTCATCCCATCTTTTGTAAATTAAAAAAAAAGCCAAAGCGCCAAAGTCTGGTGTCCCAGAAGGAGCGCCTCGGCAGTCTGCTGAGCTGGACCTCTGCAAAGGTGGTAACCTGCGGCGGAGGGCTGACAAAGGAGAAGCTCGGGCTGGTGAACTCTCAGCTTCACCTTGCCACAAGGCCAAACATCAACTCTGATCTCTGACCAGGTGCTGCTTTAAATCACTTGAACTCAAGTCAAGTAGTACCCTGCGTTTTGCAATGCCCCAGCCACACACACAGAGACAGGAGAGCGGACGCACCCAGCCAGGAGACTGGCATGGGGTCTGTATGTGAAGTCAGCTGACATGCCCAGGTAACTCATCTTTTGCTTGTTTGTTTAAAGTACCTACATATACTGATGGGGAGCTCATACATACTGGGGAGCTCTTCCAGTTCCACTGACGTCAAACAACTCACTTCACCAAAAGGTTTAATGTGTGCTAACATCTTTCTATCGACAGAACACATCCAGCCCGAGAGATGGGAAATGCTGACTGGTGCCTGTCCCACAGAACCTTCACAGGTCCCTCTGTACTCAGCGGCTGGCACAGGAAGTTGAGGGAAGCTACAGCAAAGGAGGGACACTCCAGCTCTGCCATTCTCCCACCTTGGAGTGTTTGAATTTGTCACATAGACTTTACCCGGCAAAATAAAACCTGTGTAAATTTTGCATAAAATTACACAATTGTGAAGAATTTAATTTTTAAAGATAGAGCTCAATTTGCTTATATGTAATTACACCAATTCTGTTACACCTAAAAATGTTTTTCTAGGCCTGCTATACCAGACCACCTGGAACTCAGCTTCCCACCAGGATACATCATCTTTTTCATGTAATGAAGTTCCCAGTCCCCGTTTCTGGCCATTTAGAATTCAATATATCAGCTCTGAAATCCAGAACAGACAAGACTAAGCATACCATTCATGTTGGGTCTTCAAGAGGTCTAGGCTGTTTGGACAAAAAGTAGGATACACTCATCTTAAGAGAGTGCTTCCTTTTTTTTCATTAGTGTTTTTGTTAACTTTGCTCTGAGTTTGGAAATTCAAAATCCCTTCCAAAAGGGGCTGTGACAAAGGAGAGGAATACCAGCCTAGAGAATGAGGCAGAAGTCAAAACTACTTGCTGAACTGGGAAACCATGAAACAACATACATTTATTACAAATGTTAACTTTACAATGTCACCTCCAGACATATCTGTATACACAGATGTACACATTTGAAGACACCAGCACAAAGTTTTTACACTAACACCAATATATACACACAATTAAGGAAATATATAATAATCAGTGGGCATTTTGCCTTCACACTTGGATGAAACCACTTGGATTTTCATGAGAACCTAAGTCAGTTTTGGTTGTAAAGTTCACTTTTGCCCAGCACTTTATTTAGAGTGTCTCTTAAAAGGCAATATTCATTCTGACAATCAGGTAGTCCACAAAAAAGTGATTATCCAATAATTTACTATGCAATTTTCAGACATTGTTTTATGCTTAGATAAAGAATCAAATTAAAGTCTTATAAGCCTTGGAAAATGAGAGTTAGCAACCAAAGAGGCTGAATCGTCCTTGAACACAAAATTACTGAAAACAGCTTTTGCTTTCATTGTTCAAACTGTGCTAAAATATTCCTACGGCTCCAAATGCTCAGAGAAATAAACAGTAAAATATTCTGTATTATTACTATTTTTAAATCTCTATTTTATAAAAACATTATTGGTGGTTAGAAAATGGTGAATCAT
Source organism: Eurypyga helias (assembly GCF_000690775.1). Taxonomy (NCBI): domain Eukaryota; kingdom Metazoa; phylum Chordata; class Aves; order Eurypygiformes; family Eurypygidae; genus Eurypyga; species Eurypyga helias. The sequence continues at coordinate 311,935 of NW_010255965.1, forward strand.
CACCTTTTAATTAAAACAGCTAATATATAGTTAGAAAAATATTTGAAAATGGAGACTCTGAAATGTGAGAAAGGAAAGACAGTCCCTTCATTTCAGATCACCCCCCAGAGACACACCTACATTGTTAAGTATGCATATACAGCTGATTTTTTTTTGTTTGCTTTAGCTTGATATGGAAATACGGCACAAAACTGTCACTTTGATTATGTTCCTGCAGTGATTTCTTTTGCCTCTTGCATTATTTGAATCCCCTTTATAACAACAAAACTGGAGAGAAACAGCACTGTAGGTAACTAACAAACAATTTTTAGACATCTGTTTGCAAACACATTCTTAATTTGAACATTCAATCACTTTGATTTAAACAGAGTGTATATGAATGCAGGTTATTATTAATTGCACAACGAATTAATGATAATATTTACATGCAAAACCTAAGTATGGAACTTGTGACAATCTTATTCTTATCTTTCAACATGTTACTAAATTGAAACATTATTGCATTCTCCAATAAGTAAAGGCAACAGCAGAAAGAAACCTATAAAATTTTGGTATGAGGGAAAGAAGTATTTATTCACTAAATAAATAACTATATGGTTATGCATATGTACGTGTATTCTTCTGGAATGTAATCCTTCCAAAAATATACCCTCTGAAAGAACAGAAACAGATCTCAAAACTGACAAAAGCTCTTTGTGGAATATGGTTGCAATAACAACAGCAAGGGGGAGAGGGGTGAGCAGTACAAATTTAGCAAATATACGTAGCAAGCAAATGATATCGCACTTGACTACCCTCTCTCACCATTTACACAGCATTCCTGGCAATTCAGAACCACAAGGACTGGCAAACTGGAGAAAGTTCCTGAAGGAGCACAAATATAGCCATAAAAATCCAGACTTTGCAAATGGCAGATTTTGCAAATGGCAGATTTTTATTTGATCACCCCTAACAATACCCCAAGTGTTTGGGGTTTTAGAAGTGAACCGAGACGTGAAGGAGTACCTACAGGCAACCGAACTGCAGCACATGACCGGCATAAACAGTGAGATGCAGGACTTGGTGAGGACCCATCAGAGAATGAAAATGTTGGTGAAAATAAGCCGAGAGGGAAGTTGAGAAATATTTCCTGGTATTCTGCTAACAGCGTGAACTTGGAGTAATCATACAAAGCCAAGGATGGAAAACTCATTGCTCGAGTTACTAAATATGGACTGAATAAAGAAGAGAACATATTGTAAATCTTGCAGTGGCAGAAGGACAAAAGATAAACACGCTTTTCCATCTTCAGCTTCTGAAGTTACTCTCTCTGCAAGTCCCGTTGATCTACTGTTGGAATCCAAACTGAAGGTTAATTCTATTTTTAAATACAGGGGTAGCTCACATCCACATTTTCCATACAAACAGACGTACAATTTCATATTCCAATTACTTAGCAGCACAACCTTTTTTATCAGTGTAGTGGTTGTATGATGTAATCATTAAGATTATTTTTACGAGGCTTGTTTAGCCTAAGACGTTCACTGTGGCTCTGCAGCTGAGCTAAACCTCACACTTGAAGCAGTGATTGAAGAAAGCAGAACCTTCTCCCAAAAAACCAAGTACTCCAAGAGCAGTGCTTAGTTACATATTTACATAAAAGGGAGGGAAGGATACAATAGCAGTTTCTTCCCTTGACTGAAGAAATACTTGGTGACTCACAAGCAATGACATTTTACAATACCCAGAACAGAATAGCCAGAACTTGCAGTTTCAGATTAAGATCTCCTACTTTCAGGTACAGAGTTACGGTATCAATTAATAGCTTCACTGAAAAACTAGAAAGGACCCAAATGTGAAAAAGGGTTCGCTTTGTAAGCAATTATTTTTCATATTCACTTTCCTCTCTAATCACAGCGACTTCCAGATGCTGATGTTCCAAAATACCACAAGAAAGGCTATTTGCTTGGTATTTCCAGCAAGCAGGAAACACTGACACTCTCATGAGAAAGTCTGTTCTTCTGAGGTTTCATGCTCAGTTATGCAGACTCCAGAGCTTTACTTAGCTTGGATAATGTTTGGGTAAGATACGAAACCAAATCTCTTGAGATTTGTCCATCACTTATTTTAGAGCTGAGCGACTTGAGTAAAAAACCTGGTGTACAGAAACAGTTTAGAAAAAAACAAAAATCATTCAGCCATTATCTCTGAAAGCTCCCAGCGCCTGTGCAGACAAGCAACTTTCTAAATACTGGACCTCAGTTTACCCAAAGCTAAGCAAGTTACCCACCACTAATAACCTAGGAAGCCATGAGACTCACTCCAGCACTCCCAGGGACTAGTAAGAAACAAATGTTAATATTGTCATGCTGGCATGGCACTCCAGCAGGCATTTATGGACAACACAGAATTCCAAAGGGAGCTCTGCTTTCAGCGTGAGGTACCTATGGAAGACAGCAATGAAATACTGAGTGAAAAAGAATGAAGTTCTTCAGCAGTCAAGTCTTCCAGAATTAGGTTTAAACAATGATACCATTCCAGGAGGCAAAGGAGGATGTTCTGTGTCACCCAGTACTCTCTTCCAGAAATGAAATATTCCATTCTCTTCCTCTCAACGCTGGATTGCTCAGCAATCATGACATTAAGTAACTGCAAATACTCGCGAGTAGGAAGGAACAATCTGACAAGAGAAGATGCACTTGGTGATCACACTGTGATTACTGTACTTTATTAAAAATAATTTTCATTTCAGTATGTTTTGACAAGAAAATAGAAAGCATCTTGTGCAGGCTTCAGGAAATATTAAAATAACCCAAGGTGATGAACGTGTTATTATCCAGCCTGTTCCAGAGGGAGGATGCTCAAGTATTGAAATAGTTTTCATTTCAAATAGACATTCATTTTCAAGACACCACACTTGAAAAATTGGACTGTATATTTGTCATACAGTAAGCAGTGATAAAGAGCACAGCAATTTATGTTCTTTATGCAAACCACTTGTAATTCAGGAAACAACTATAGTTTCTAAAAGGCAGCAAAGTGATAGCACTTTCCCAGAAAGTGAAATGTTTTTTTCATGCCAGTTGGCCAACTCTGGCACATCAACCTTTGCTATGATAAACGCATTGGTAACATGCAAAGAGCTCCCATTCCAATCCATCAACACTCACAATGCCTTGGAGCTTTATGTGGAGATGAATGATTCCGATACTAAGAAAAGGATCTTGATACCACCACCACCACCATAATACTAAAATACCAACGACCTCTTTAGCGAGAGGGTAAGGTACTTTCAAGAAACGGTTGGTGGTCCCAACCAATGTTACACCTGTGCTATGGAGAGGAAGCACTGCAGAGATGGGCAGCACAGAGCACGACAAGCCACAACACACAGGTCAGAACAAAACCCATGACACTGTGTGGATTCAGTGCCCAATGATTTAGGTCTGACGTGGTATTTCAGACAATTGGAGTGTAAGTATCCTTATAGTTTTATGGTTGTATTTTCCACTACTGTTTACAGGGTGTTCTTTTTCTTTTGCAATAGATCCTTTTGTAGTTAAATACCGGTTGCACCTTCTGAACCTCTCATCATGTATCCACTACATCTGTATGTAGCCTGAAGTTCAAAAATGCTATTATTAGGGTATCCCAGAAATGGCTATTAGATTTCCCATCTGAGAAAGAAACATTAAAAAAAAAAAAAAAAGAATGGAGAAGAAATCACATCAGAAAAATCTCTTTTCAAGATCTCCAAACCATTTTTCAGATTCAAGATAGTTCTACAATCTAGGTAAGTGGAAGATGCAGATAAAGTGGTTGACATGCTGGCTTTTAATCTATCCTGAATTTCTGAAGTTGTAGAAGTTTTCCTATCATTACAAATCACACACCTCAAATATATGAAAAAGAATCAAGTGAATAATAGAATGTTTTAATCTTAAGTGAACACCTTTCTTCCTGTGACTTCAGGTAGCTATTTAGTCTTATTTTGACTGTCAGCTTGCATTTAAAATCACCTGCTGGTACAGTACACGGCTCTCACACCCCACAGAGGTATGATGAAGGATGCTGTCTGGAGGCTGTACTGAACCTCCCTGGATGATGACCATCAGACATCAAGAGGTCAAACCAGCAGAAGGATAATCCCCTGTGCACAAATGCCAACATGCAGGAAGTTTCTTGCACACTTAAATTCATGACCTCAACAAGCCTTCACACAGATTGTAGACAGAAGGCAGAAATATGGGACTGGAAGAGGCATCTTGGAACTTTCTGTAAAGTAGATGACTATAACCCTACACTAGATGACCACGTGGGACCACCCCAGTGACATGTAATTGCTAATATTACCCTTTACATACTGGAAGGATCTCAGCTGATACAACCTTGTACTACATTTGTTGCCTTAATAACTGTTCCCATTTTTGGCTCGGACACTTACAAGATCTTCTGTTATCTTACAATACTTCTGTTATCCTTTTCCTTTATTCACTATAGATATTTTCCAACTTCCCATGCAGAGTTTTTCCTGCTACATCCTAAGGAGATGATTTTACTGTTGGATTTGTTCCCTGTTTCTCACAGTCCAGTCTTTACGATCATCTAAGTACCTTTCTGTGCAATTGCCTAATGCTTCCCAACTTCATGTAACGAGGAGGTATGGAAGGAATTTTGGTAGCAATATGAGTGAGGATGAGATAGGAATCTGGTATATGCCTCATAAAGAGAGAGGTAAGTCAGTGTTGTCAATGATGCTGACTGACATGTCCAAGCCTGCATCGAGATCATAAGAATATCAGCAAGGAGTTCTATCAGTAGTGACTATCCTCACTAGCAATTCCTAAATGTTCAGGCACCTTCTAAACGTAAAAACATTTTGTTTAGAGTCCCTGGAGAATCTTAAGGGTTTAACTGAAGAGCAAACTCATTGTCATATATTGCCAGTAAAAGGTCAGATGTACAACAGGAGAACAACTTTCACCCCATGATGCCAGTTTAGAGAAAAATACGCATTTCAATGCTTAATAACAGAAGATAAATGTGAGGGATGGGGAATTTATGTGCTAAAACATTCGTAGTAAAAATGAAAGTGAGCACAACTCAGAAATAATAATATTCTCTTACTTATGAGGGATATTTAAATTTTTAAAATTACAGAATTTTTATGAAATTAATACAGAGAAGTGATGAGATGCCCAAGTCTGTAGTAGGATCTGATTTTGTATGAAAAGAGTGGTTCTATATCAGCTTAGTACAGCAAATATCAGAAGGATATTGACCACTTGGAGTGAGTCCAGAGGAGGGCCACGAAGATGATCAAAGGGCTGGAGCACCTCTCCTATGACGAAAGGCTGCAAGAACTGGGCTTGTTCAGCCTGGAGAAGAGGAGGCTCCGAGGAGACCTCATTGCAGCTTTCCAGTATCTGAAGGGGGCCTACAAGGGTGCTGGGAGAGGACTTTTTACAAGAGCCTGTAGTGATAGGACAAGGGGTAATGGGTATAAATTGAAATCAGGGAGGTTTAGATTAGATGTCAGGAAGAAATTCTTCACAGAGAGGGTGGTGAGGCACTGGAACAGGGTGCCCAGAGATGTTGTGGATGCCCCATCCCTGGATGTCTTCAAGGCCAGGCTGGATGAGGCTTTGAGCAACCTGGTCTAGTGGAAGGTGTCCCTGCCCATGGCAGGGGGGTTGGAACTAGATGATCTTTAAGGTCCCTTCCAACCCAAACCGTTCTGTGATTCTATGATTCTATTAAATAAACCAAAATGAAAGAGAAAGCAGGGAGGAGTTTTGCCAGGACACACAAACACAGCAAACATATTTTGTCTAGGAAGCCAAAATGCCTAAAAGGAGAAAAAGACATTTTAAATGCCCAGCAGCACCCTCATACAGCATATCAAAGAAATAAGAACAGCCATCTAAAATTCTATTTTTAGTCTTTCAAGGAATGGCACTGAATCTCACACATTTGTGCGTGTAGGTTCGTGGTCAGTCACTTGACCTACTACATTCATTATAGTAGGCAAGACAGCTAATAGTTGAAGGGACTGCAGCACATCGCTCACGCAGATGCCAAATACATGTTGGTGTTGTCAATGCAGAGATGCGTAAATGTTTTGAGACTGAATGCCTGCTTACTGTCAACAGCAAGAATTAGCCAGACGAATATCCAGCATGCATGGTTGTGCTTTCTTAGAGTATAAACACTGTACTACAAAATTTGCAGGCTGCTTGCTTTATCTCTGGCCTGTTGCTCTCAAAGCCGTTTCTGTAACCAAATGCAAAGGAAGGCAACTTCCCATACTCCCACCAGACCCTGGAAGCAGTGAGGGGTGTGGGTAGGAAGATGACAAGGGATCAGTTGGCTGAAAAAATTAAGGGAAACACACAGAGCTACTCAGGGCCCGTGACCTGTCTCTGCCACTCCTTTCTCCTCACAATGGGGAGGATCCTCACACTCTGCCCCTGCTCCAGTGTGGGGTCCCTCCCACACGAGATAGTCCTCCACAAAACTCCAACATGTGTCCTTCCCACAGGCTGCAGTTCTTGGCAAACTGCTCCAGAGTGGATCCCTTTCGCGGGATGCAGTCCTTCAGGAGCAGCCTGCTCCGGCCTGGGTCCCCCATGGGGTCACAGCCTACTTTGTGGATCACCCTGCTGT
>NW_010255965.1:318818-329308 GCF_000690775.1 Eurypyga helias
ACTCCCATGGCCCCTCCCCTGCGATCAGAACCCTGCCACACAAACCCAACATAGGGGGACAAGGACCAGCCCTCTGTATCTGTCTGGGAAAAGAAAAAAGGTCTTCTCAGGGTGGCAGATAATCAAGTAATCATTCCCCGAGGTGCTGATTCCCTCATACCCCAGACTGGGAGCCGCTGAAGGAAATGGGGTTTGCCACTCACTTACCTAGTCAAAGGGAGCAACAGCCTCACCCCCCCCAGCGCTCTCTCCTACATTTCAAGACAGTATCAGGTTCAAGCAACAGACACAGGAGAAATTTGGAAAGAGGAAACCTTCTAGTAATCATACCATCCTATTGTCTCATTTTATTGTTTTTTTTCTCTTTTCTCCATGGCTGGCTGGGACAAACGCTGCACATGAAAACATAGCAGCTCTTTTTTACCTTCATCGAGAAAGAAGCAAATGTGGCAGATGAAGGACCTCATGCAAAACACGACGGTGTGACATGAGGCAGGCTACAGTACTAGGCAGCCTTTCTCCCTCTTAGTCTACACTGCAACTGCATTGAACTTGGCATGCTCACTTTACCTTCCTATCAGTCATTTTTTCACTGAGGAAATTTGTATTTATTACATCAAGGCATTTTTGTCCCACATAATGAAAATGAAAATCCTTTAAGAAAAAAAAAAATTACCAGCATATCCTAAGATTGCAATGCTAATGCATACAAGCGGCACAAGTGTATTGCACTTGTTTAATGGGCTAACCAACAGAATCGAGCTTCCCTCAGGAAAGGCAACATTTCAGTGTACGCTAGGAAAATAGAGAAAAAGTCAGCTTCCAACCAAAAAATAAACTCCACATTTAATAGCTTAAAATGAAGCCACTGAAGACTAAACATCTGGGCTTTTTGGATATCATCCCAGATGCTGCGTGTAGTACCGAAGCTCTTCATCACTGTATCCTCTGAAGAATTTGAATAAAATCATTCCCCCAGTATATGCTGTTGCTCTGCAGGACATCACAAAAAAGTGCTTGTTGCAGTACGATCTTGGGGCAAGGCCCGGTTTTTTACTACATGTGCGGAGAGCATGCAGAACCACAGCCTTTGGTTTTTTTCAGGATCTCCAGGACTTCCCATAATACAAATTACCATTCTGCAGCAGTGGCAACAGCAACAACCCGCATGCACCACAAAAGAAGCCAATTAGAGGAGGATTATCAGAAACACTCCAATAAATCAGTAGCACTTCTAGAAGTGCCACTGGAAGTCAATGGGATTTTCAGCTCCTGGAACACAACAGGCACATCCACAGCGCATCACACCAGCATCCATCAGAGACCACCAGCACCGACCAAGGGAGTACGCCTACGTGGCACAGAGCCATATGGTCCTGTAAGGTCCCTAAATATTAAGCCTAACTCTCATCGAATATAAAAAGACGTAGCAAGCACCACCGTACCTCCGTTTTCAGTGCCAGCTTGCAGAGCTCTACTCAATACAGCAATGTGCTGTGTGTTTCTAGATGCTCAGGAGCTTTTCAAAACCCTAGTTCCTGCACAACCTGCTTTGAGACCTCCACTGCTCCCAGCTGCCACGCTTCATAGCCAGTACTAGCCATCTTCAGACGCAACCTGGATTTACTGGGATTGCTCAGGGATGGCTGCACAAAATTCCGTAGCCGGTTCTGTGCAGGTCAGATCAGATCAGCGTATACATTTAAACTGTGTGAGCTGCTGAGAAAGAACGTATGGGGCATGGCCACTGGAAAGCAACTGAACCAGCACAACATTTCATAAGCCAGAGGCACATGGATTATAACTACAGCCAAACTACACAGCGCAAGAGAGCCACACAAAAGACAAAAAGCGTTGGGTAAGTCTGAAACAGAATTAGCCTTAATAGACAGTGCCTCCCCAGAGCTTTTATGCTCATGGCCAAGCAAAACGGCTCTGAGCAGGAAGACAAGAACTGCAGACTTCTGGCATGGCTCTTGAGACACAAACAGTATGAGAGACTTGTTCCCATAGTGGAACAAAGAGGTGAAAGCAGACATCCTTGAAACAAACAACTCCTGGCCATTGTACCATCCAAACAAGCACAAATATATTTTTTTCATCTAAGTTTTCACTTTATTTTTATATATATAAAGTAGAATAATAATTTTAAAAGTTGAGAGCCTTTTTTCTTTAATTGATCTTCCTCTACTTCCTCTAGGAAATCACACACAACTGTATTCTCCCTTTTTTAAGAGATATATTGGTATTAAGAAGCTCTGTAGTAGGCTGTTCTTCTTGATTCTTTTTGTCCAGCCAGCCTCGTCCATTTTCTTTCCAGCCCTGAGATGATCACTCCTATTCTTCACTTTCCAGCTCCTCCTCTCCCTGCACCTCTAAGGTGACTTAAAAAGACAAAGACTCATGCACAGGCTAGGAAGATGGTTTGATTAATGACTTTTCCACTCCTCTAAGTCATTTCAAAGGAATTATTCTATCCAAGCATGACAATGGAGAAGACATTTCCATAAAAACCTGTGTATTTCCAGCTAATACATAATGATACCAATGGAGGCAAGGAGAGAGTGAAGACCTCATGCTCTGGCAATGAAAATATTTTCTGTTTGTTTGCTTTTTTTAAACACACTTTCTGTTTTTCCCATACTTTCTGCTATGTTTCAAACAGATTTTTCCTTTACTGTATTTTATGTAGTTCTGTCCTTTTCTTCCATCATCTCCTCTTTCCTAGCCTGTTTTTCTAGCCTCTCCAGCCCCCGATTTCCCCTGTCTGCTCATTTCAGCTATTAAGATGGAAACAGTAGTTCTCAAAACAACAAAAAAAAAAAACCAAACACAACAGGAAAACTACAGAGACTACAGATGACTTCGGAGTCCAGTAAAGACTGCAAGGGCTTTGAAATAAGGTGAAAAGTAAGCAGAAAGGCCTGTTTTGAAACAATAGTGGAACAAAGGAACCAATTAGGGAAGAAATAAAGTGAAAACTAACCCAAATCTTTGCTTGGAATTTAAACTTTTTTCAGTTAAAAAAAAAAAGTTAGTATAGCACATCCAATATTTTTCTTGTCCAATATGTTTCTGTACTTACTGATTTTATCCAAAACTGGGAGTAGGCTTGCCAAAATATCATGAGAGTCTTCCTACTAATGAGACTTTTAGACAGAGGAAATGCCAGAATTTCTAGATAAATCTGAAACAGAAAGTACTAGGTACTTACAGGGAAAATTTCTTTCATGAAGGAGTCCAGCCCCATATCCCAAGCAAGACCAAGCCCATGAAGTGCCGTCTTTACCACCATTTTAACCCACTTCCTAAGATTCAGTCTAGTTGCCTCTGGAAAGCTTTTGCTATCAGCACCCACCCCACGCTGCAAGGAGGGCAGCCTGGTCCTAGCTGAGGGGCCAAGGGCACAAACTGAAGAAACTGAAACCTAACCTTGCTGGATGCTGCAGTTTAGAGCTTCAGCACGTTTCCAGGGCAGCATGAGCAAGCCAACACTCTGCTGGTGTCACAGCCTTCAGCTGCCTGCTGCAACGGTTGCCTACAACAACTTGCTTCACAGGCACTTGCTTCTGACCCATAAATACAGCTAGAAAACACTCCAGATGGAAATGGGGCCTTCGAAAGTTTTTGAACACACTTAAAATAACTAATTTTTATCCAAGGAACACGTATCAGAACATTATTATTTTGCTTCTCATAGTACAGTTGCTACAGGAGAAAACCCATTCACCAGAGCACAGCTGAAGACAGCTCAGGTTCCGAGCTTCAGTTCTGCCCAGCTTCAGGTGATGTTGACTAATTCAGAAGAAGCATCCGAGGTTCCTCAGGTGTCAGTGGAAATGGAGCACAGCTCCTTCACAGGACATTTCAGAGCACCAGAGCTAGATTCATTTTCTGAACCACCTGCTGAAGGAGCAGGTTATCTACAGAGTCTAGAGAAACCATCTTTTCAACTGAGAATTTTATGTTTGTTTCTAAAACTGGTCAGGCTGGACATTTCCCTCTGCAAGTGTCACTGTGCAGCCTTTATCAAGCCTGCAGCGTGGGGCAAGAGCCAGCACATGGCATGTGCCAAGGGGAGAAGAAAGGAAGGGAAAGGAGGGCGAGACTCTCACGCTGGGTTTGTACACTGAGGAAGGGACAGGGCAGTGAGGCACTCACGCAAGGCATGGCATAGGTGGATAAGGAAAGAGAAAAGACAAAATTCAGGGATACTTGCACACTGGATTTTAGTTCTAATAAATAAAAACTAGGGCAATGCACCCATTTTTATCACAAGGCTCCACTAATGAGAACACTGCTAATGAGAACACAACATGGACAAAAGCTTCTCTCAAAGCTTGTTCATTCAACACCAAACATTTCCCAGTCAAAATCCAGAAAGACTTCCTAATAGGGATCAGCTCATTTTCATGGTGAGCCAGGGGTCATTAGAACACAAATACCAAGTGTTTGGTCAGGAAAACTGATTTGGGGCAAATATTGTTCTCACTCATTCTCAGTCTTTCTTTCCCTCCCTCTCCGTTCTCTCCCAGTGACGATGAAGGGTACGACTGTCACCACTACTCCTTCCTGTTAGCACATAGGAAAGTTTCAGGCAAACGGCTCTCGCTCGATTCCCTTCACTGCAGCTGGTTCATGCAGGCAAAGCACAGTGAGTGATACCATGGAAAGCGTGGATTAGCTGGAAAGCATGAACTTTTTTACCTCAAATTCTTCTTCTCCCTTATATCTTTTTAAAGCAGTGTGCTAGTATGTGTATTTTAAGAAGCTGGATGAACTCAAACCAATTAATCTTTTCTTCTTTAGCTTTTTTTTTCCTTACAAAGAAGGTTGAATATACAAATATGCACATTATTATATGTATGCATAATAACTTTCATATAAAAGTAGGAGGTCAAGTTTTCAGCTAGTGTAATTTACCATATTGACTACCTACTGTTTCCCTCGCCACCCCCCGTCCCCCCCCCCCTGTAATTCAGCACCCTACTAAATCCTGAAGTGCCTTCTTCAATTTGCATAATACTGATGCGCTATCACTCAAATCCAAATGCGGATTGATACAGACATACCAAAGAACAAACTCACTGCATAGATGCAGATGTAATCATTCTCTGTTTATGGCTGATACCCAACACATTAGCTAGCTAGTGGAAAAAACTCTGTGTCTACCAAGCTGGCTCAATTTAATGAGCATTTCATTCACTCTCAATGAGATTCCCTTTGAAACAAAAATGCACAAACCAATTGTTGTAGATTTTGATGGTCTTTTACCTAACTGAGAGAAACTGGAATAAAGAATTACAGACTGCTGTACATCTGCTGAAGTTCATCATTATCAGGAGAGATCAAAGTGTTTTCCTTAATCTCTTCTTAACTAAAATAATTTAAGCCCATTTTCATTGTTAATTCCCCAGGCTGTACCCTTTCAAGGACAGTTCCACTGTTTTTAATCTAAAGTACAATAACCTGCTTCATACCTGACACACATAAATTTCTAAATCTCTCCGTGCCAGGCAAGGGCAGTAAATGGAGAAAAGGATGATGACAGTAACTTCACATGTGCAAAGCCTGTTTCCTAGCAGGGGATCAGTAACAGCTGTCTGCAGTACGGTCACAGGGAAACCGGCACCAGGTTTGCTGTTTTGCTGCTGGCGGTCGCTAGCACCCTCAGTGCAGCTGAGTCTGGCAGTGTATTTATATGACACAGGGCAGAAGCGTGCAGAAACCCTGAAACAGCTCTGAAAGGCAGCAAGGGTGCTGGAAGCAATATATCTGCAAGGCCCAGGGAAACTGGCCGGGGCAGACCCAGGTTAGCGCAGCAAGTGCCTCACAAACATTTTCACTCCTTGCACAACGTAAGTAGGACATTTCTTCCCCTTCTTTGTCTCCATTGACATCATGAGTTTATCAGCTACATCCATCTTTCTAGCAAAAATAATAATGCAAAAAAAAAATCTCTGAAGTATTTCCAGCTCATCTTCCACTTCGGAGGAGTTACTCTTCCCCCTCAGAAAGGAAGAACTAGCCTGTCCAGCTCAGAGGGCAACTAACTGAAGGGGCAAATGGCAGGTACAGTACTCAGTGATTGGCCTAGATCATCAAAGAGGGAACATTACCTCATTTTATCTCCCTTTCTATTTATCAGTCAAGTTTATCCTTTTTTTTCCCCTTTCACTACACCAGTGCTATATAGTCTGCAGACCTTCCTATAACTTAACCTCTTGCTGGCTCAATTTCTTCTTCTGTAAAATGGGAATAATACGTTTATATTTACCTTATGGCAATTAGACTAACTAATCCAATTAACCAGTTACTGTGCATTTGTAACACACTGTAAGCTCCTCAGGTACAAAACATCACAGTAACACAAAGTTTAATAGTTATTACTGTAAAAATAATCAAAATTCAGAGGAGAAGGGAAGATGCCAGCTGGCAGACTGAATATCCACTCTCACTTATTGGCAGCAGTTTCATTGTAATAAAAGCAGGACCACTGCTGATTGTGCAGGCTTGTGCTTCCAGTCTTCAACTGGTTAAGGAGCTGCTGTCAGCTTATTCCGCAGAAAGCTCCTTGTGGCTCAAAATACTGTCCGATCAGCCTTTTTTCCATGGAGCCAGTATTCCCAAAAGCAGAAGTCCTTGAGCACGTGCTTAGAGTAAAACCAGTGTTTAGATGGTTTGGTTAATCAGACTCACAATAAAAAAGCTCCTCAGCATAAGAAAATTTAATTTTTTTTTTCCTCACATAAATACAGATATTATTGGAGTATTCATTGCCAGAAATTGTCGTGATTTAACTCATCTCTGAAGTTCACATTTGCCTAGAGTTTGTTTCGGTTAAGTATATGCATATATAAATATACACATATCATCTATATTTTACTTAAATATATCTCTTCTTGGGGGATTGTGGTTTCATGTTGCAGAACAATTGTAAGAATTTACTAGGCTTTCACTCCTATTCATGACACCTGAACTACAGAGGGCCAAGGGGTACATTCCAATTAAAAAGGTGCTTTCTGGCTGTCTAAGAAAAGTTACGCTAACCAGGGACACAGAAACATAGATGCGTGGCACTGGACGTATGGAAGTAACAGATTCTGTATTGGCAAGCATCGACTTCTGTTGAAAGTCAAAAAAGTAACAAAATCTCTGAGGATGTACAACAACTTCTGACATAAATTTTTGGAACATTTAGATCACTGCTGCATCAGCAAAAGCCAAAAATGGTTATGAAATGAGTGAATAAACAGAATCTCATCCTGGAGTAATTACTCTTCCTGGAATAAGCAATGGTTAATAATGAGAAGCAGACAGAAAGCCACTGAAAATGAAGATAAAAACCAGAATTTACTTGAAGTGACAAGATGGTTACCACTCACAGGAAGCATCATTAATTAGGACTTCTGAAAGAAGATTTCTCATCTTGTAGGAACTTATTAGCAACTGATTGCTCCAAGGTAGGTTTCAAAACACATGAAAACGACAATTATATAATGTTACTAACTAAAAGATGACTATGATGATGTGATCAAAGATAAGTTCTATAATTTTTTACTGGAAAAATTCACAGGAATTAGAATGGGAAACTTCAGCGCAGTGTTGGGGATGTTGATACCTGAGTAGAGAAAACAACAGGCAAGTCAGACACTGGTAACCACTGCCTACACAGTAGAAGACCAAGCTGATGAACAGAGCACTGTTTTCCCCATATCTGTACTGACCATAGGACTGGACATGTATCTGTGTATTATATCACCTCCCCAGGATATCAAAGGAACTACTGTGACGAGCAATCTAATTTCTGATTAGTAAAACTACAAGATCAGGAAAACCTGACGCTCTCACAGTGTTAGGAAAAGCAATAGCAGAAGGTCGGAGGATCCAACAGAAGATTTGATATCACTAGCGAAATAAAAGCTGAAGAGTAGGCTTCAGTGTTCAGAAGCTTAGTTCAGATCTCAGGAAGTCATTATTGACACGCCACAATTTTGTCTATATGACAAATGAAAGGCTGGATGAGCGAGGATAGCAGAATGCAAAAGAGAACAGTTCAAACCAAATGTTAATTCATCAAATCTACGTCCTCAAAGAAAAAGGCAGGAAAACATAGTCTGTAAATCAAAGGTGATCTAAATTACTCTGATTATTGGTGACAGGCAAAATAAATGACCCATATTAGCATATCTAAGGTAAGAGCAGACTGGATTTCACCGTCCAGAAATTCACGTGCCTCTCAGATTTTCACCTTCAGAACAGTTACTGAGAAGCACATCAAGTGGCAAAACAAGCTCATTAAGTTAATCAGTTTTTGATAGCATCTGACAGCCTCTGTCACTGCTCACTCAAACACTAAGAGGCATCTGAAGGTTGATCAGGAGCAAAACAGACTTTTGTTGTTGCAAACACCAGGGGCCATGGCTGGGTTGTTCACGTCGCACAAGGAGAAGAGCATAAACTGTTGTTTCCACATTGTCTTTCAAGAAAGTAAAGAGAGCACCATTACCCTTCCTCCTGTCACTGTAGCAGCCACCCTCTTGTTCATCCCAACACCTTGCTGACCCACAGCACCAAAAAAAGTGGATTCCTGGGGCTCTGCCATGAGCAACATACACAGCCAAGTCACTGCCGTTTTGACCCGGGCTGCTGTTTACTTTGCTCACTTGTAGAAATTCTGCATCATTATATGCCATGGATTTCTATTAAAAATAAACATAGAATCCTAGAATCTTTTAGGTTGGAAAAGACCTTTAAGATCATCAAGTCCAACCATTAACCCAGTACTGCCAAGTCCACCACTAAACCATGTCCCTAAGAACCTTGTTCTCACATCTCAAATACCTCCAGGGATGGTGACTCAACCCCTTCCCTGGGCAGCCTGTTCCAGTGCCTGGCAGTCCTTTTGGAGAAGAAATTTTTCCTAATATCCAATCTAAACCTCCCCTGGCGCAACTTGAGGCCGTTTCTTCTTGTCCATCACTTGGGAGAAGAGACCAACTCCCACTTCTCTGCAACCTCCTTTCTGGGAACTGCAGAGAGCCATAAGGTCTCCCCTGAATCTCCTCTTCTCCAGGCTAAACACCCCCAGTTCCCTCAGCCACTCCTCACAGGACTTGTGCTCCAGACCCTTCACAAGCCTTAATACAAGCTATCAAAGTGAAATAATGAAAAAAAGGCATGGGAGCAACGTACTTCATTTGTCTTCTGGACACTGCCATGGATTTTGGTATGAAGAATGGATAAACAGATACTATCTAAACATCATCTTAGCCCTCTAACAGGAGACAGGTTTGGCATTCAATGCCAACATACCAAAGTCACAATTCAACTGCCATACAGGCATAACTCAAAACTACACACACAGTAATGATAATACAATGAAAATGCTGTTAATGATAAGTTAACATAAATCAAAAATCACAAATGAGCTTGGAAAGTAAAGAAACAGACAACATGACAGAATTCACGTATGTTAGCACTGGCATGAATGTTAGGGATATAAACACCTCTTGGCAAGTTGTGAAGCATGTACTCATTCAAACAAAACCGAAATCTGGTCGTCAAAATCAACACTTAAGACTACAAGTACTCGCCACATTAACAAGTTGGTATAGCCAAGTATCCTTGAAAGATGTATTTGCTGTATTTCTTCACTGTAATTTATCTTAAAAAATAGGACAAAAATACCTAGTTCATTTGCTAAGAACAAAGTCTTACCATCTATCTTGGCAGAAGCACCACCAAACAGCTGGGGAACAGGTAAGGGAGTCTCTCCATTGGCTCTTCTTCAGAGAGGGACAATATATGAGACCTGATAGCGAGAATGTACCAAGACCAAGCCAGGGATGTCAATAGATGTAAAAGCGTGAGCTACTATTTAAGATTACAGGATGTATTCCAGTTATAATACATCATTTATATATATTTGTCTTATTTTCTTTTATTATCTATATTTATTCTATTATTGCCTATACTCCACAGGACATACCACTCGACCTACAAGCATTTCTGAGGTATTTTTCTTGCTATTAAAAAAATACTGGGTTTCTACTGTTGGCATCTCTTTCATCTGAGATTTCATGGTCTATCTGAAAGTCAAACTCAAGAGTTTGTTTTCCTAATTATTTGTGATTTGTTGCAGGGAGTTTTTTGGGTGGGTTTTTTCTTTTTTTTTTTTTCCCCCCTAATGTTTGGGTTTGGCAGAAAATGACGCTTGAGGAACTGGAATAAACCAACCTGACTAAGCACATAATGCTCTGAGTGCTATTTTAAAAGATGATTTAAAAAATAGGATGCTGCAATAATCATTGATTATTTGCATTATAGAGTAGAAGAAAGGCTTACACTAAGCTTGGGCCCCACAAAAAGCTTCATAGAAACCAAAAATGGAGATGTATTTTATGTCTCAAAGAACTATGGATAAAATATGTGGGACAATTTAAGCTTGGGAGGCCCAGAAAGGTTATTTATTTTTCCTGTCTGGGAAA
>NW_010255965.1:329339-352874 GCF_000690775.1 Eurypyga helias
TTATTTGTTTGTTTAATTGTACTGTGCCTTTTAATAAGGAATGTGAAGGAATCTTCCTTTGACAGGAAAAACAACACAGTGCAAACCATTTCAGCAAGCACGCCTATTATTCACTGGATAGTATTATTCATATGACATGCATTGTATTTGCTGCAAATGGGAGAAACATTTGCTGTTTTGCTCAGCCGAACAGAGAACAGCTTCTCAGCCATGCTTTATCTATTTTTTTCAAACATTAAATATTACATCACTGTGAAATAAATTAATTGACCTGTGCTGTGAACAAATAAATTACAAAATTCAATATGCTGCTTTGAATTTGCAGCTCATTTCAGCAAGCCGGTTTTGCAGTAGCTCTAACATATGAGTTAAGTAAGCCTTTCTGACAGGTGTAAAAGCCTTTCATACCACTTGCAAGGTTATGGTAGAGAAATATGACAGAAAACGTGGACTAGTCACAATATCATATGTTCCATATCAGCAAGTATCATAACAGAAAGGCTCACTACACCAAATAAAAAGTACTGTGTGGTAAAACAATGGGTGTGTGGAAATAATGACATAAGAGAACAGGCAGGAGCTAGGGCACTAATTTGACGGGTTGCTTTGCCATAGGATTAACCCAAATGAGATCTCATTATCTGGGAAAAATAAAATAATGACCTTATCCATCAGGAGCATTACACTATGTTTGGCTAAGGAGGGAGGAAGCAACATCTATTTATTTGTTTACTTCTTTAATACTACAAAGAGTTATACAAGATTTTAGCCGTTTTCACATGCCTTGCCTTCCTTCCACCATCCTGTTATGTGCACTTTCCTGAAGGACTTTACCGACCTCTCTTCCCAGATGTTTCATATTTGACCAAGTGTCATAAATCACTGCTGGAACATGAGACATTGCTGGCTCTGACCCACACAGTGCTCCAAATCAGAGTTTGACTTTGTTTTGCCTAATTAGTGGCTTATACCCACCCCTTGGCTCACATGCCTGCGCCCCGGCTCATCTAGGCGATACTCTGCATACTTGCAAAGAACATTTTAGTGGCCATCGCCAGGGGATGCTTTTGGTTGTTACCAATGCTGGATGACACTGCTGAGTGCCTCCATTCAGCAGAACGGCGAATGCTGGAAAGGAGCTATTCCTCTGTCATAAGACTGAACAGCTGATGAGCCAAACATCATCTAACTACTCACTTGTGCTCTGTGCTCTTGGAAAGACCTCTATCCCGGAAAAAATGAGTCTGTGTGGAACTGCAAGCTGGGCTTCAATCAGGGTCTCTGTGCTACGAGGCCAGCACTACATTTGGTATGTGATCTAGAAACTTCTGCAGAAGATTCATGGGGATTATATGTTGTCTCATATTGAGATTCAGGCAGCCAAAGCACATTGTTCTAAACATCCTTGTTCACATGAACTTCAGCCACTATTTACTAGCATTCAAGGAAAAGAAAGAAAAATATTACATCAACACTGATCTAATGCTTCGATTTTTTAAAGGATGACAGATGTTTATACCTGTCTGTCTCATATCCCTGAAAAGGCACAGGCTACAAGGACAGTTAAGGGCTGGCAGTGAGCAGAAGTGAAAATCAGGTGTCTTAATTCCTCAAACCTGAATGCACAAAACACGAATTAGATTTTTTTTTTCTGCCTTCCTTAAAAAACAAAAACAAAGTCCACACCACAAAAATAAACCATAACTGATCTTCAGAGAAAGAAACAAGTGAGGTATCAACAAACATAAAACCAACCCACCAGGGTAAATAAACTAGGGATTAATTGTTTTGCTCTATGACCATCAACAAAGTCTATCAGCTAGCATCTATTTCTAGAACTTCCAATTCAAATTACACCTAATGAGTTTACAGTACAATTTTTAAAGGGTCTCGCCTGAGTCATAAAGACTGAAGCAACCATTAAGCCCCATTTGTTAACAGCTATGATAACTACACTGTCATTATGTACACTGTAGGACACTGTGCTACACAAAGGACTAATGTTACTGCACCAGACTAGAAGCACTTTAAAGTCATCTTGTACAACTACTAAGACAGGCAAAACACATTTTCTGATCATAATAGGCATTCTGGAAATTGCCGAAAATCATACATTAGCAGCAACTGTACATTAAAAATATTACGTTATCCGACCATTTAAATAGACCGTGTTCCCTTGCCAAAGTTACTTTGCAGTTTCTGTTAACTATGGTTATCAAGACACAGAATTGTTGTGGTTACGTTTTTATTTGGGTTTGATGATAGTTTCACCATCTTACACCTTTTAAATTATTTTCATTTGAGGCAGCATATTCATCCTTCATTTGTTTTTGTTTGGGTTTTTTTTTAACAAAATATTAATTAGCATGTTATTCTTGTTATAACTGTTCACTGAGCCTAGACAATGACATGTTATGTCAGCAGATACGTTAGCAAAAGTGATGAAAACTGTGGAGCTGTACCTGAAGTTGGATGGGTAATCAGAGCTTATCTACTTGCAATTAATTTGTCACCACACTGAAGATTTGAAATTGAAATCTACTGACCAGATTCTGATCTTGGTGTATACATCTTGAAATTGAAATCTACTGACCAGACTCTGATCTTGGTGTATACATCTGGAGAACAATGAGGGTATGAGAGATTATTCTAATTTCTATTCTAGTGGCATAGCTAATATTGGTTTCTGGGGGTTTGTGTGTTCAAGATTAGAAAATCAGGGTTTTCAATAAAGCACATATATCTAAGGTACTGTTGGAAAAACTAGCTTGATCTCACTCTTAAGATCTTCATCTTCCCACTTATTTAAAGAAAATAAAGTGGAACAATGGCAGATCACAGGATCTTGTGGCCACAACACGTCAGGCTAGAAATCATACAGGAGATCTTTGATAGCTCTTCTGTATGAGCAAGGAGGTGTCTCTGACAGACACCACTGGCACAAGGTATTGCAGTAGTACTGGATCAGTGTGGAGAGGACTGGTGGAATGGATATCGAGTGATAATGGCTGCTACTCTACCACCTACGTGTTCACCCCAAGAAAATACGCTGCATTCCTTTAGCCTGTGTACAGCTGAGGAGTGTATGTCTTCCCTTCAACATTTCACCCAAGGTTTTCCAGAAAGCCTAGTGACTCAGAATCAAAGAAAGCAGATGTATGGTACAAGATGCACTAGTTTATTGAAACAGATCTATCATAGCACAGCATTCTGTCTAGCACAGCAGGATGTGAAAGGAAAGATAACTTAGAAAAGAATTTTAAAAATCAAGTCTCTGGAATCCCCAGCTTATATACAGCTTTCACTATGACATTGCAATGATTTCTCTTCTCTTTTTGGATAAAAGAGAAGAATTAGCACAAATTATATAAAGGCTTAGCAAAACTAGAAAGAAAAACCTGGTCAAATCTGTATGTTGAAGGTGGCCTTTGTATTCTAGAGAAGGAATTACCACACCATTTGTTTATATGCTTCAGAATAAACAATACATCACCACAGGGAATGAGTCCTTGTCCTCTCTTCCTTAACAAGTAACTTCATTTTCTGAAAGAATTATTTATAAAAGATTCTCTATGAATATTTATTTGGGGGCATGCGCCTAAAGAGATAATCACTTAATATAACAAACATCTTAATTTAGAGTTAACATTTGACAGCATGTTCCTCTTCATGTTCAACTGGTAACTACCAAAATGTCTCGTCTTAAAGAGGGACTTTAATCTGAGGGAGGGAGGATGAGAGGTGCACAATGTCTAATGGCAGTGCAATGTTTTAATTCTCTTATCAGTCACAAACCTTATGTCTTACAGTGTTTATACTAGTTACTGTAGCCATTTTATTTCTAAATCAAAGGCTTTCCCACATCTTACTATGACCTCTTGCAAGATCCTCCTGCCCACAAGGTTTTGACTTCTACTTTCCAGTGGAGTCAACATCTTCTAATGACCCAAAATTTCAAGTGGTCAGGGTCACCATTTGCTGTGTGCTGCTGCTCTATCTACTTCTAAAAAGTTGGATGCTTACTACTTACTAGTTAAAGTTAACTTCTAGGCAAGACTAGTGAACTTTTTGCTGGTTTGCTCTAATTCCTTCTGGGCTTACACTCTTACTGCCAGCGCAGACCACACCAGCCTGGTTCGGGCTTTCCTCTGACCGAGTGCACTCTGAGAGTAGCTCTAGGCCCAGGCGCGTGTTCGGCCTCCTGGGCTATATAATACAACATTCGAGCTCTCCAAGGCATTCATCATTTTGCTGCGACTTGTTCCTAAAGCAGTCACAAATATCGCAAACTCAACAGCAGAACAGACTGGAAGTTGCCAGGCAAATAGTTTTCCCCTGAAAAATACCCCAATCCATTTAAATTAACACAAAGGCAATGTAGTGGTTTACATGGACCTTTCACCTTCACGTTGTAGTTTCTACTCAAAGTTGCAACAGGGCTAAGGGCGGCAGAGCAGCATGAGGGTCAGGACACACTCAGCAGAGTGGAAGAGCTCAGGATGGGCATTGATTCAGACCCAGAATTCCAACCTGAGTTTTCCACCCCACAAGCCAGCTGATGGAGGGGGTGTTTCTTTCTGGTGGTTATGACACTGTAACATTGCAAAGCTAAGGACAGGAGAGAAGCAGGTACAGAAACAAAAAATATTTTATTACATCAACAGATAGTTGGAGATACACTTTTGGGCACACAAGCTTTTCTTCAGATTTAAAAAAGCAGCAGACTGTTCCCCTGTCCCCTTCCTCCCCTTCATAAAAACTTGGGTTCACCCCAGTACAAAATAGGTGAAGAAATTCTCAAAAAACTTAACAGATGGGAAACCCATTTTTTGCCCTGTTTGATCCATGAGTATTAATTCACCGTTAACTGCAGCTGACAGAGAAGATGTACCTTGAAGGGATAAAACCAACTGAAACAGCACTCCAAATGGACATAGGAAAGTACTAAACAAAATCTTACTTCTAACTTAAAATAATTCATGGAAGTGTTGTTCCAGCTGACACTGCTTGCTCATATGCATCTTCAAAAATAAAATAACTGGTAAAAAATGAGAGAATTTTGACCCCCCAAAACTGTGCAGAGATTGTGGGGTTTAGGTCTGAGGGTCTTCTGGTGGTTTTGGGTTTTTTTTAAGATGGATATATGTAACTACACTTACTGGTAATTAAAATATTTGCAGACAAGAACGTTTATGTTTGGGAATGGTCCGCATTCCTGGCTTTTTAATGATAGCCAAGAAAACAGTCCTTCAGTTCAAACTCTGTATTGACATATTGGCTTTGCTATCCAACCAGTAAAAACACTACTCAGCTGAGCTGTGCAGATGTTTTCAACTGTCCCAAAATGCCAAGCAATGTGATCAACATCCTACCACCTTAACGTTGTTTCCCCGAGCGCACATCTGCAATGCATATTTCTTCTTTCACCAATGACATCCAATAAAAAGCAACTAATTTAACAAGTTTGCCAGTAGATGCTTCAATATTTCACTTATGTCAAAAAGAAAACAGATTGTTTTTTAAAAAACAGAGTTATTTAATACATCATTGTTGCTTGGACCTGGAAGCTGGGTATCAGCTTACAGAAGTCACTGAAACCAGGCAATAAAAACATATTTGTAAAACAGTGAATTGATTTTTTTTTTTTTTAAGGGCGTGTGGAATTTTCCCTGGGTGTAATTCAGCATGCCTTGTCAAAGCAGCATTTTCTTTGTGTGTGCAAATCGAGCGTTTATCCTTTCAGCCGTTTGGGAGACGGCGGCTTTGTGCTCTAGGTGTCCCTCGTGCCATTGGCATGTGTATGCTTTCCTCATCCATTTCACACTGACCTTCCAGGATTCAGACCACTGGGTCCGGACGGAAGGATTCCACTTAACCACATTCATTTCTGGTACCACTGTGGTTCCTTTGTCATCCTTTAAAATGAGAAAACTTCGAAGAAGCAGCCCTCTAATATTCAAATTTTGAAGAGACCTGCTGCATCCACAGCTTGCAGTTGCCACTAGCGCCCACTGGTGTTGCCCACAGAGCCAAAAAACCCCACATTTCCAGCAATCGCACAGAATGCCTTTTCTTACCTTCTCTTTCACAACCCAATCCCCTCTTTTTGTTTCACCTCCAGGTATCTCTAGAGCAATTTGGCCCTTTCCTTTTTACTATATGTGATCTATTAGCGGCAAAACTTTACAGACCAAGATTTATCGTTCACAGTGCTTCTCAGGCACCTAAAACTCAGGAGCTGAGGGAAAAAGTGGATTAATGGGAGCTATTTTCTGGCTGCCCACGCCAAAAGTTACAAGATAATCAGAGAAATAACTGTGTGGATAGGTGGTCTGGCTCCACAGAAGATGGTTCTTGAGTCCTAACATCTGGTGGAGTGATCATTCTCCATATATATAATAAATTCAGCTATTTATTAATATAGAAGTATTTTACAAAGGGAAAAGTAGTGTGGAACAAATACCAACTAACAAACCCAGGTCCAACAAAAACAAACAAACAAACAAATAATCAAAGACATGTTAATTTTCCAAGTTTAATAATGCTTCTTACCATAAGCATAAAGTATTACTTCTCTCCCTTTATGATAATGTCATAGTCATGATATAAAAAATACAATGATACCAGAAATACATAGAGGGGAAAAACTGCCAGCAATAAATTAAATTGATAAACAATAAGAACAACTAACGACATTCTCGAATTAGAAAAGGGCCAGCATTTTTTCCCCTTAACTTTTAAAAAATGTGTAGTATTAAGAACTATTTATGATTTCCTGTGCAGACTTTTAAAAAAAGTTTCATTAACCCCATAATTTCCCCTTATCCTCTAGCCATTGGAAGCGGGTATCATGACAGTGGAAAACTATCTGCAAGTACTGAAGTGTTTAAGAGTAGGAAAAAATGTGGAAGCTAGGATGGCTGTGGGATACTGCCATAGCCTTCCACCTCTGCTGAGCTGGAAAAAGAATCTGTCTTAGGTTACAAGTCAAATGGTCTTTGTGATACGAAGGAGTCCCTCAGGAATGCAGACACAGAAATGAGGAAAGAGACACACACGTGTCTGTATTGCTGTGATCTGGCTTCCTATTGAAACCTCACACAAGCACACTCCTTCCTATTGACTTTTACCTGAATGCATACTAGGAAATTCTTGGAAAATCTAAGCTTTCAATCACTGAAATCACACACACAGACACACAAAAAGGCCTTCAACAGTTTTCAGACCTACAGGGCCTACAAGGAAGCTGGGGGGGGACTTTTTACAAGGGCCTGTAGTGACAGGACAAGGGGTAACGGGTTTAAATTGAAAGCAGGGGGATTCAGATTAGATATCAGGAAGAAGTTCTTCCCGGAGAGGGTGGTGAGGCACTGGAACAGGTTGCCCAGAGAAGCTGTGGATGCCCCATCCCTGGAAGTGTCCAAGGCCAGGCTGGATGAGGCTTTGAGCAACCTGGTCTAGTGGGAGGTGTCCCTGCCCATGGCAGGGGGGTTGGAACTAGATGGGCTTTAAGGTCCCTTCCAACCCAAACCATTCTGTGATTCAGCGATTCTATCCATTTTTATTCAGCGGGCTGAGCTCTCGGCATGGAAAACGGTGGGTTAATTCCTCCCACCCCTGCCTGTATGAACAGGCATTTGCATCCCATGCCCTCCCCTGTTCAGTGAGGTGACTCAAACAGCAGGACCCCTGCCACTGCCCTCCGCAGTCTCTGCCACAAGCCAGCTCTCAGGAACTGGGTTTTGAACATTCAGCCTTATTTAATCCTGTAAACCTTCATCTTACTCTCCTGACTCGTCCTTCAGGCCGGGTACTTAAGGAATCTCCTATTTACACCAACCTCTAGTAGCTCAGGACAGCAGTAAAATACCTGTGTTCCAGGAGAACGGTGCACATGGGATTAACTGAGAGGAGAGGTTTACACTGTGATACTTTTCCTCTCTGCTGTAAGCACTGAAAAGGCAAAGCAAAGCCTATAATGTTTGTAGGGAGTAGCAGTGACTTTCTGCAGCCCAGCTCGCATTGCTGGAAGAGAGAAGAAAACCTTTGGGGCACAAATGACTTTCCAGGGCTCCCTGTGTCATCACCGCACTGCTGCAGCTACAGCTGTATTTCTAAACACCAGAATTATTACGAATACTCGCGTGTGCATGTATGTAACTATGTATACATTGATACGACCATCACACATGTATCTAGCAGAGGAAAAGAGACAGACGATATTTTACAGGTAATACAGTGAACACTTTGTACTACAGGCTTTGCATTAACAGTCATATCCATATAGAATTCTTTCCTCCAGCTACTAAACCCAGTGCTTAGGCTGGACATACTGCAACCGAGCTATAGCAAGTGTATTAAAATTATATTCTGACAAGTAATAGTACATTTTCACGAGGCTTTACACACGGTCAGGGATTCAACCCTGCTATTAAAGAGAACAGTCAGCCAGTAAATATCTTGTGCCGTTCTTCCCTAGCAGGAGTGTAATTACACCCCAGCACACCAAACTGCCCTATCTCATCCTTGCGACCTTTGTCCTTTAGCAAACCCACAAAGGAAAAAAAGAAAAAAAAAAGCTGGCATTCTTGGTCCAAGAGCATCACATACTACTTTTAATCTGCTTCAAGATTTCCCTGCCCTTAGAAACACTGAACTCTCTTCTGTGTGAACAACCTGACAAGAAGCCAGGCAAAGGGCCACTTGCCGGTCAACAGGAAGTAAGCTGGGACAAAAGGTCCAAGTTGAGGAACGCTTCTCTGGGCTCTCTGTCGATGTGCAGCCTCGGCAGCCTGCGCCTGGGCTGGAGCCAGCATAAAAATGTACTCCGGGTAACTGTGGGCTTTGATTAAACAGCCACAGTTCTTAATAACAAAACCTGACTGGAGAGAAAAGAGAACCAAAAAAGAAAAGAGCTGAGCTTATGAAAAATAGCTCGTGCTTCAATCTCATTTTAAAAATGTGTTTTATTGACTTTTTACTTGATTAAAGAACAGTCTTATTCTCTCCTTAGATAGTGTCCACTGCTTCATACTGCACATCAATAGACGGTGAACCAATGCAAAAGGCTCAGGTAGAGCAATCCAGAGCCACTGTGTGAACGAGTTCATGTTTCTCTCAGCATCTCGGAAAAAATGAGCTCTTGAACTATTCAGAAATCCCATTAAACCCACACATGGGTAGAAAATAATTGCATTTCCAGAATGTCTGTGTGCACTGACACTAAGTATGTGTAGGCTCAACTAGTTTCTAAGCATTTCCGAGTTAACTGTTGCGAGAAGCAGAAGCTTCCAGGCAGCTGAACTGAGGGGCATCGCCACTGCCGGAAGATGTTTGTTCACAGAAAAAAATCTCCAAAGCGGGACTTTGGGCAGATATATGAAGGCTCTTTAGATATCACAACAGGTGTTTCAATACTAGCTGCTTAACCACAAAACCAAATCATGTACCTCACTTGCAACAGCCCTTTGTATGTTGTGCTGGGTTTAGTCAGGAAAGAGTTAACTCTCTTTACCGTGGCTGCTAGGAAGCTGTTCCTGGATGCAGAGAGCAGCACTGATCAGTTCTTAGCTGGCACTGGGCAATGCCTGCACCAGATTCAAGGTCTTTCTCCCCTTCTGATCCTGCAGCTGCGTTCCCAGCTCTCGCAGTCACGCTACAGGCAGTGCAGGGGACACACAGCTCAGGTACCTGACCCCAACTGACCAAGGGAGTTATTTCGTTCCATAGTATGTCATGCTCGGGCGTAGTATGTGTGAGGAGGGGGTCGGGGAGCCATTACTCCCTCTCTGTTGTTCACTCCTGTACACTTGATAACACTCTCCCTGACTCCTGCGTTAGCTGCTTTGCTAACTCCTGTGCTGAATCGTTCATGAGGGAGTTGGTGGGTTTGTTTAGTTTTCCCAGTCTTGCTATCGCTGATAGGGTTCGCCTGGAATCCACTGCGACAGTTCTCAGGCTCCAGCCCTGGGGCTGTGGCTCTCAGGCTCTCTGAGTCTGACTCTCACTACTCCATACCTGTTGTGCATTGGTCAGTGGGAGGTGAGCAACTGTATCATATTGTATCATATTGCATGATGTGTTCTATTTTCTATTATTTTAATTACCTATTATTAATTTAGATTTAATTAGTAAATAGTTCTTATCTCAATTTTACGAGCTTCCTTATTTCTTTTTCCACTGATTCTTCCCTTCCACGAGAGGAGAGAAAGGGGGATTTGTGAGAGTGGCTTCATGGTATTTGGCTAGCCAGAGTTAAACCACGACATGTGTATAGAGAACATGTAACCGTCTGTGTGGAAACATGTCTGTACCCTTCCCTGCAACTTCACTGTATGTAGTTTCAGGAGATTCAATTGGATGTCTCCTTTTTTTCCCCTCCTTTTTAAAATAACTTCTGAATTTCTTTTGCACAAAAAGAAAAAGATATTCTTTAAAAGAAACTCAGAGTTCAAATATGACTTTCTAAAAGAGGACTGTGGATTCCTATCCAACTAGTTTTAACTGGATGACTAAAAACTTTGAACTGAATTATTATAAATAGATTCTTTTTCCTCCCTGCCAGAAAATTTCCAAGTGCCCAGCAGTCAGCTGGCCCAAGAAGTATTACTAATAAATAGAAAGAATAAAAATAATTCACAATTTAAAATTCTTCATTACAATTTTAAATTTTCATGAGAAACCTTTTCCACTACATTGTATGTTATCCTTATAAAGGCCTTCATATTTAAAATATCATTAACTAGTTTTTCTTATAGTTCAGGATGAAAGCGAAGTAGCGATACAGGCAGGAATTACCATCCATCATCTGTTTGGCTACCCCCTCTGCAAGTTTTCACCCCATGAAAAATTGAAAGCAGTTTTCTGCTTCTTTGCTGAAGGTAAACGCTCTCATAAAAACTTGCATTTCCCCAACATACTGAGAGGTGCATGGACCTGAACTGTCACTGAGAAGCATGCAAGAACTTGCCACCTTACAGTAACTCACTCATATGAGCTTTCACTCCCTCTTCCCTTCCTTTGTTGACTCTGTCATATAAATACCAAGAATAAAATCTGGTAAGAAGAGATTATGCAACCAAAGTAATCTAATATGATGCTTAGGTCATGCTGGGGACATACTCTGAACCAAGAAGGGGAATGATCGCCTGGCAACCGCTTTGAAAAACACATGCCAGAGTTTATAGTGCTAGCAAACTGAAGAATGCCATACAAGCACCAAAGAGCAGATCTGACTCTAATGCACGAACAGGAAAGTGGTGCAAAAACCGACTAAAATAATCATTCCAATATTCAGTTTGGAGGTTTGTGCCCATTTATGAAAGCCACATTTCATGACCAACTGGTTAAGTCCAGAGTAGAACTGAAAAATATTTACAAGCCTAGATAGTATGAGCTAAGAGAAAAGACAGAAATAATCAGGGTCAGTTATTAGAGAAGGCTGAGAAGAGACAGAGTAAGAGTCTTCTGGCAAATTAACAGTTGCCACAGTGTGCAAAAGTAAAACTGTTTTTCCATGCTCATTGGGAACAGTAGCTTAAAACACAGGAAAATAGATGCCAGAAAATAAATGAGAGTAACCACAGCATGCATTGCTTAGGAACGTTCAGGAATCCCAATCATGGAATGTTTTGAGCATAGGATGCAGGAATAACTGCAGAAAATCAATCAGATACTGTTAAGCTTGCCTAAGTCAGGTGGATGGACTACATACTCTTATCAGCCCTATCCTCTACAAGTATTATTTTTACAGAGTCACATTTTCATCTCACTTAAAACTGCAGAATTTACGCTAATATTACCCTGAATCACTCTCACAATAACAGGTTTAACTACCTAGTTGTCATTGACAATTTGAAGCCTGTAATAAATATGTTTCATAACTAATGAAACTTTATACATATTAAGCTAACTACCAGCTGAAGACAGATTGCATATTTCATTGCAGTCTTTTTTCACTTCTAAAGACCTTTTTTTCTTATGTAAACCTCTGTAAACTAAAAGACTAAAAGGTGAGCATTCGAAAAATCATATATGAAGTGGACCTACATATCTCCATTTTTTCAAAAAAAAAATTCGAATGGACAAATTTTAGGCTATTCAGACAGCCAATCACTACACAGCTGGCACTTCTGTTGATTTGCCTCTTGCAGTCTGTTTGAAATTACGTTCATCTCTCACTGTAAAAGCATTCAGAAAACTTGAGAATGTTCTGATCCCTTTGCTTTTCAACACCCAGTAACAAGCCCCATGGAGGCCACCTGCTTCTACCTTCTGCACATAACTTTCTGCAGTTTTGAGTGGCAGAAAATAATTAACCTCAAGATATCATGATAGCAGTAGTTGTCTCCGTCCTACTGACTTTCCATAGCCATCTCCTCTAGAAGTCAGACCTTTAGACAGAACTATTAGGAAAATCTGAAAGGTATTCTGGAGTATGGTGTCTGAAACACAAGGAACACTGATTTTCTATTTCCTTCTTTTGTGCATTTTGGGTTGTTTTCCCTCTTTTTTGTTCGTGTGTTACACTGTCAGGCACATTGGAATTAACCAGAAGATATGACCCAGATGTCAGTGCATTTGTAGTGGAAAAAGGCAATTTCAGAGTCTACTGCTTAATAAAATTTTTGCATGATTTCCTACAGCTGTTATCCATGTGTTATTTCAGGATAACTGAACCACTGCACTGTTAAAGAACTGAAACAAACATACAAAATACACTGAGGATGCAAATCCACACGCTACTTTAACGTGGGATATAAGTGTAACAGAGCATTTGGGGCTAGCACTGATAAATAACCACTACGTTACTCTTGCCACCAAATTCTGGATTCCAGAATCAAAAAACTACTAGACGTATGTAGTTGCCATACATAATTATCCTGATTTAGGCACTGGAGTCTCTTTCTCCTAGGTTTATTCCTGTTTATTTGTGACATAGATTGCTGTGAGAACCCATGCAACAATCTAGAGACAAAATACGTCTGTTGTTTAAATAGAAATCCTTCTGTCTGAACTCTGTGTTCGATGATCCAAAGGGCCACAACAAAGTATAAGTTTCAGATGAGAGTCCTGGGGCTTTAAGAAATATAATTATTCCTTGTCTTTCAAAATGGTAAAGAGGACAAGAATTAGTTTTCCCTATGTTATGAACGGGGATGTGATCACTCTTCATTGCCTACACTGCCTTTGCATAAGGTGTCTGTCACACAACAGCAATATGAGTTCAAAAAGTGTTAAGCTTACCCTAAAAAACAGATGAAAACAAACATCCGTGCTTATGACTACACTGATACCACACTTTGGTGGCCATCTGCAAGAGAAGAGATGCTGGGACCAGAGTCTCCTCTGCTGTAATTCCAATGATCCCAAAGTTTCACCAAGACCTACTTGCCCACTGCACTTACTGATACACATCAGGATTTTTAAATAAAAACATAACTTGGGTGAGAGATTTCCAGAAACAGATGCACAAAGCCTGAGAAGGGTTTTGTACACAGCGTGGTGTAACCGAGTGATCCTGTCCAGCAAAACACCAGAAAAGCTCATTAATCAAGAGCCAAAAGCCCACCCTCTGAATTTTTTGTTTATCTTCGCATAATTTGTTTACATAAACTTTGCACAATATTTTTCAACCCACTGTTCCTTTGGTATTTACTTATCTTCCTAGAAGAAGCTTCCTGCCAAATAACTAATTAGGAAATAGATTTTTCCCTTCCCAATTATTAATTACTGCCACTAGTAAGAGAGGATATTTAAAGAGATTTGATAGTCAAGAACAACCTACTCCGATATGTTCATCAGTAGTCCCACAATTTCATCCCTTTACACCATTTCTGATAAAAATATAACAAAATCATTATAAAATATAAGGCCTATAGAAAGGCAGGTAGCTGAAAAGACCGTTCCAGATATAAAATACTAGACTCTGATTTCAGAAGGCCTTTCTGGAGGAAGGGAGATTTTGCAGAATTTCAGCTGAAGTCAGCTGCCTTCTCCGTAAAAGCAGGCAGAGTTTACCGGAGCAGAGAGGAAGGGACAGTGAGGGAGCGAGTTCGTGAGAGGGGAACCCTAGAAGGTGGTCAAGTATTCACTTCTGCAGAGCAAGGATCCGGACCAACAGAGAACCCCAACTGCATCTCAGAACGATCCTTCCATGCCCAAAGCGCTGGCCATAATCCTTGCTAATCATCGACAAGGGTCCTCTCATGCTTCAGGGCAGAGCACAGGATCCCTGACCTCCAAGTGCTCTACCACTGCCTAATTCTGTTTGTTTTGGTTTTTTTTTTATAAAACTACTGGAAATGCCTGTATTAAATCACCACCAGGCACCTTCATTAAAGGTCATTAACGATGGAGATCTGTAGGTTTGCACAGAAATGGTGACCCACACGAGAAGTCACTATGCGTGTTCATGACAGAACTTGTTTTTCTCCTTCAAAATACCCTAAATAATCACCGAAAAGCCATCTTTGAAACAGGTTTTGTTGTTAAAACAATGGTAGCCTATCAATAACAAAATAACACACCCCCAAAACCAGCTGCTTCACATTCCATTCATCAATCTTTTGGTTGCTTATGTCAAGCATTGACAGGTTTAATGTATTGAGAGATGGGAGTTTGTCCTTGGCTCCAGCAGGAGGGAGGAAATGAAGGCTGAGCACCAGCCCACAGCACACATACTGAAAAGCCTTCGGAGTAAACCGGGGCCTTGAAAACACTTCTCCTTCCATGCCCTGGGATCACCCTGTGCAGACACCACAAGAGATGCAGATATGCCTGTGTGACCCTGAGCAGAGACAAAAATAGCAATCCCTGAACTAGAGCACCTTCTTCTAGAAGCACTTTGGGCAATGTAACAGTAACAGGCGTAAGTCCCAGTACTATATCCTGGGCAATTCCAAAAATCTCTCCTAGGCTTTATTAAAAAAAAAAAAAAAAAAGAAACAAGCCACACAAAATAAAACCACCACCAAAATAAATCTGTCGATACAAACTCTTACACCAGAATGTTCTGTGCTAACAGAGTCAGCAGCCTCTGCAAATGCAAGCATACACTGAGCAGCCAGACTGCTCTAGTATCAATTTTGTGAGCAAATCTGAAGAGCGACAAGAAACTACGCGTATCTTCAAAAGAGACACGTCCCGTAAGTCACAAAGGCCTTGAAAAGAAAGATGAAGAGCCAGTCATAGTACCTGTGGCCGGCTGAACGAGCTGACAGAGGGGAGGAGAGAGCAACAAGTGCCACGTGCTGTT
This sequence comes from Eurypyga helias, assembly GCF_000690775.1. Taxonomy (NCBI): domain Eukaryota; kingdom Metazoa; phylum Chordata; class Aves; order Eurypygiformes; family Eurypygidae; genus Eurypyga; species Eurypyga helias. The sequence goes on from NW_010255965.1 coordinate 344,596, forward strand.
GCCCCAGACCGTCCCCACACATTAGGAAATAAAAGACTCTGATAATACTGAATTAAGACCTGTGCTTCCTAATGACAGTTTAGTACAGAGAGTTTGGGATCTGATCACAACCCATACTGGGACTTTGTGCTGTCTTGCAGTGTCCCAGAAACAAATGTGTCTACTCTGGCCATCTGCTAGTTAAAGGGAAAAAGAAGGCTGCAAGGCTGAGCTCGAGTCCAGATCCTGTTTCCCCTGCAGAACTGGGAGCATCTCCAACACTTCTCAGGACAACCCCTGAATTCCATGGGGCTCCTTCGCCCCAGCTCCTTCACAGCTTCCTATGAGAATCAGGGCAAGTTCATTCCTGTGTACACTTCCTCCAGGATAATTTGTTTGGGGAAGAAAGGCATCAACTCCAACCACAAAGACAACAACCTTTCCTGTAAGTTTGTAATACCAACACGAGCCCCTCTGGTGCTGCAGAATGTGCCAGTGCTGCATGCCAAATTCAAGGCATTTGTTTTATCCTACACACAGTTTACATTAATAATTATTAAATTCCAGTTAAACACATGATTGAGCTTATTGTAAACATCACCAAAACCTGCTCATTTATGGAGACACATCCCATCTTTACCCTGGGTGCCATCCCACAGATAAAAAGGAGGGTTATGTTTATTTTCCGGTCTTGGTTTTTTCTAGTCCAGGAAATGAAGTGTCTTGACGACTGACAGAACAGCACCTTTGGCCACCCAGATTAGGAATACCTACAGCTCATTGAGAAACACCATTGGTGCGGTCAGGGTCACAGCCTATTTCCTGAAAGACTGTCCTGGTTGTAACAAAAGCAGGGCCGACCTTGGCTAAGACAGGCAGTAGGTTCAGAGTTAACCACCTCAACTACCAAACTGATATGATCATCCAGGAGGATAATGAAAAGCAAACATTACTTTCAAGTTCCTCCACCTTATCTAGGTATTATAAGATGGTCAACCAGAGGGAAAAATGTCTCATGGCAAACACTGTCCTGGAAAGTGTGTCTACCACACACTTTAAAATTCTGTGAAATGGGATTAATGATACTTCCCCCACATCCTGGGGTGCTTGGAGATCAAACGCATTCAAAACTGTGAGGCACTCTGGTATTTCAGTGACGCAAGCTGTAGAGGGATCCAAGATAGACAGATAATCCTCATTTATACCAGATGGGGAAACACTGAAGCAGAGAGAAGTTAAGCAACCTGTCACTCAAAAAAAAAAAAAAAAAAAAAAGTGGAGAGTGCCACGAAGAGAATTTCATCCCCCTCTCCCCAGTACTTCAGACATTTGGAACAAGCTTTGACATAAAGAATATTACTGGAAATAAATGCATGGGAGACACGTGACTAGCAGATTCCCAATTACATAGCCCAATGAATATAAAACACCATCTCCTCTATCCCGTCATTGGTGTTAGCATATATTACTGCACAAAATGACTAAATGCAGCATGACTATACTCATTTTGATAGTGATTGTTTAAGTCAGTCAAGGGAAGAGCTGGCTGTCAGTTCTAATCCTTTACTATGAAAGGTGGCAGCACCAGCTCTACTCAGTCCTTCTGCAGGATCTTACACCTCCAAGCACGAAGGGGCTCGCTGCTACCAAACAAGTTTCATGGCAATGTAGTAACTAATAACATTGGAAAAATGACTCTTGATTTCCACTGGAAATACCTCTGCCTGGGTGGTTTCAAGAAAGGAGTTATCAGTCAAGGAACAGCAATTTAGAAACCATAAATGTGGGGGCAGAGATACCCATGGGATTTATGTATGTTAGCTTTGCTTGCAATAACAGATTAGGAAATTGGATCCAGAGTTAACAAAAAAAAAGAAAAAGACAAAAAAATGAGGGGGGAAAGGAGGATAAGACTGAAGTTTGATTGGAACTGCTGCAAAATCTGCATTTATAAAAAGACAGGCCTGATAAAAAGACACTGCAGGTTAAGACAGTTCATACCTCTCACATTCAATCACAACAGTTACACAGCTGTAGTACTGCCCGTGTGCAGAACAGTCACGTGTAGCGATTTCAACAACCCAGGAAATCAGCATGTATAGAATGATTGTTTTTCCTACCAAATGTTCAAATGAAAACTCCAGATTTTTCAATACTGTTTACAAATCAAGAGAGATGTACTGCTATATCTGAAAGGAATAAGCACCAACATTTCACCAGAATTTTTACCACGAATTTCTGTGAGCTCAGTCTTCCAGAAATGTCCAGTACAAAACAACACATTTCTTAAAAAGTGAAGGGAGCTGGGAAAATCATACTTATAATATTAATAAACAACGTATAGCAATTTATTATGACAACACTATTTCAAACTCAATGATATGATTATGTATGTTCTTATATCACATATACATCTGTATTTAAGCTTTTCCAGGAACAGCATAGGCATTCCCGTCAATCATTTAAAAGGAAATACAGTTGTCTGAATTTTTTTTAACCATCAAAAACCTGTAATTGTGTAACATAACACTCAGCAGTTCATCTGATCTTCTCTAGAAAAAAAACAAAGTGCTGAGCTCATCGAGTTTGAATTTAAAACTGCCAAGTACCATGACCAGGCTCCTGCTTTCTGATGACAAATGCTGATGGAATACTCTGCTCCCCACCAAGACTAAAAGTGTCTTACGCCAGTCTAAATGGTACTTGCCATGAACACTGACAATGGTCAAACTTATGGCCTACAAATATTAATGGAGAACAATCATAAATATGTATGGCCACAATAAACTCATTATCAATTCAAAAGCGTATGTGTCAGAACTATCTTTGAGTGTTTATCCAGCACTACTACTACATTTATGTTTACCGAGTCACTGTAGCTATTATCTGCATATATTTAGCAGATAAATCTGAAATTTTCATAGTAGTTTTAGTAGCTTGCATAGCCAAAAATCAGTACATTTCCTACAACTGTGCAATATGAAAAACATGAAATTAAAGGGGCCATGTCCATTTTTAAACTCAGGTTTACTGCGTGAGATTTTAACATGCAGACTACATATTCATCATTGAGTAATTACATTTCACTTGCCAGAACTCTGCCTTTTGGTTTTCTTAATTACAACAATTAATACCTTTTTTTTTTCCCTGGTCTAAATGTTTTTTATTAATTCTTTACCTCCTGGAGACACTTGTAAAGAGTTTTGTGATACACATGGGACAGCAAAGAACACTCTGAAGGTTTAATCCTAGTTTTGCCAACACTTCCCTCTGTGACCGTGGATAAAAGACAACCTCTCCCTCCCTTCTCCTGTAGCTTCAGTTTCCTTGAAAGGTTCTCAAAATAGACTAATAGACCTCCTGTGAGGAGATCTTAAATTCATTAAACTATTTTAAGGAATCAAAGTTCTGACTATTAATAATTTAGTCCTATTGCTGATCCATTTAAATACAGGCACTGCAAAATCGCTTCACATGCCTATTAACTACAACCTCTCAAGCTAACAGTAGTCCATTATTCTGACAGTTCTCTAGTCTGAGCTTACTAGTTGCTCCTGTTGCATGAATTAGGAGTCTTCCATCATCTCTAAGGAAAGGACTACAAATGCATGACTTCCGAGTACCCTTTCTGAGCACTCCTTATTCTTAATTTTCCTGCTTAGCATTTATTATTGGCCTACAGTGATTTTCCTCCGGCCAAGTAGTATCATCACTGCTTTCACGCAGCTTGGCCTTTCCTCCAAATCAATCTTCCATGGGAACATAGTCCAGAGAGGATTTCCTTCTTGTCAGGTGACAGAAAACCACAGATAATATTGTGACAGAATGATTAACAGAAAAATAAATCCCTGTGGAAATTTTAAGTGATAATTTACAGGACTTTTTGCAGAAGGAGTTGGCCAATGTCTCCTCACAGACACAGTCTCCAAGGAGTGATTTGTTTTTCCAGGCAAAGCCCACATTATTCCTGCTTTTTGTGGTGGTATATACCATACTTGTCAGATGACAAGGATGTGATCTTTCCAGCCTTTACTTGCTCATCATCTGGGATTTGGGCTTGGGATTTCTGTTCAGGTTTATTTGTTTATTTTTAAGGTGAACGGTACTACGCGATGGCACGGTGCTCCCTTTGAAACTGGACAGCAGACTTTTAAATGGAAAAATTATCATAAGTGCTTTTTGGGCAAGAAGGAAAAGAAGAAATGATGGTTTGGTCAAGATTCAGATGACTAAAGACAGACTAAGTATTTGTTTCATTAGTTACGTGCATTTGTTTCATCAGTTACTTGCTTAATTTTACCTGCCCTGGCATATTACATCTAGGACAGAGACAATAATAAACAGAAAAAAAAAGAATGAGGGAAGGCAGATGTGATAGCCGTCCACAAATAAATGAGCACGTCATTAAGTAAGAGAGGTTGATTAATTGTATTACCAACAAAGGGTAGATTAGGAAAGAAGGGCCTTCACAAAGCTTAGAAATCATTCCAGAAACAATGCCGATTGAAAAGCAGACACTTGCAAACTGAGCCTTTTGAAAAGGTCATCCCAGGCCACCCACATATAGAAGACATTTTGAAAATCATCCAATTATTAAAATCACCTATGCCCTAAACATTTATTAAATAGGACTTGCTAAGTACATTTAAGAAGTGTCAGACTCCAGTTTGATTTGAAATCTGATCATAAAAACTTAAATTAATCTCCCTTCATAAAAAAAAAGAAAGCAAACAAGAATGGTTTAAGGGCACCGATATATAAATTCCCAATTTATAATGTCACTCACACAGTTACCTGGGGTAATGCATCTTGTTCTGATCATTCTGATACCAGGAATTTGTAAACAAACCAGAAGGTTTGTTCAGTGATGAACAATAACATTGAACAGAGGTCAGCAAGAACAGTTTTACAAGGAAAGATTGCTGGTGCTAAACCATGAGTAAATACAAAAAAAGAGGAATGCATTTTAACATTGAACTATAAAACTGAAGGGTAAAAAGCAAAAACCAAAGAGGGAGATGAATTAATTAGTGTGGTGCCCAGAGGCAAGGGAGGAGGGATAATGAAGAGTAGTGGGATTAAATTAGGAAAAGCAAAATTTAGGCTGAGTATAAAGAAAAAAACCCCTTACTAATAATGAGTTTTATTATTTCGGGAATTAGTCTCTCAGGTGAAATGATGGAAACACCTGCCTAATATTTAGAACTTTTAAATTTAGGTTATGCAAAGGCATTAATGCATGATACACAAAGTATGCACAAAGGCATATACACTTTGGGGAACAAAACAGTGCTGGTGGGGACAGAAAGAGCGGATGAGAGGCCACATCCTGTCACATCCCTGTGACTGAAGTACAATTACCAACATCCTCCTCAAGAACTGCCCAAAACAGCCTACTCCCACATCAGACAGGTTCTGCTCTGAAGCACTGCCCACACGATGAAGAGATGGGCACATGCACGAGGGGACGGGCACACAGGGAGGTGGCAGAAGTGGTCGGCCCAACGTAGTCCAAAGAATGGCAGGGAAAGGACACGGACTTTGCTCCCGAGTGCAGCACCAAATCCCTTTGCCACCCTTCTGGGCCTTCCTCAGCACATCCTTACCTACCCCAGGTAAAACAGTTTGAAGGCAACGGGGAAAGAAATCCATAAACAAAACCACAGAATTTCCTTACTGTAATTCAAGGATTTTTTTACTTTGCAGATTGGCTGGCCCTTGCCACAGCATTCAGCGGCCAGGCTTATTGCTCTAGTCACAGCACGTTGGTCTTTAGAGCTTTCTGTAGTAAATATGGCAGTTCAGAGGCACGACTGCTATTGCTGCTGCCTCTTCGTTTAGTTCACGAAGGCCAAGCAAGCCAGCTAACCCCGCCATAAAACAAAACAAAGCATCCCTTCAAAACGGGCTGCAAGATGAAAATGCCACAGTGCAGCTGGCAATCTGATTTCTTTATAGCAGTTTTCCTGCTGTTTTAAGTGGGAAACATCACCCAAACCTGTTCCAACATTTTTCTGGGTTTTGCTCTGCCTATGTCACATAAAAGTAAAAATCAGCAAATGCTTTGCAGGCAATTTTGAGAGCCCTGCAGGGACCACAACTGGATAAACAGTTTGTGCCTAATAGCGGGCAGGTCGTTCACCCAAGTGAAGGAAAAAAAAAAAAAAAAAGAAGGGTTAAACACACTAGTTTTATCAGGAAATTTGAGACTTTAAACTGGAAGCAATTTGTTCAATGCCTATTTTGACCATAGAACTACCTAATCTCAGTTCCCATAAAGTTTGGCTTGAGGCCAGCCAGAATGGTTCGTTTCAGCTGTGCAGATATCTTCCACACAGGAAATAAAAGGATTTCAAACCCTGGAGTCATTTCCTTTGGTTCTCGGCTCATTCAGAAAAAATGTCCTTTCGGTCAGTGATATCTCCAACTTAATTCCTGCAGCATGACTTTAAAAAAAAAAAAAAAAAGGTCTTTGTGGGAAACTTTTTCTGAAGGTTTGGAAGTATGCCCTGTAAGCTCTTTGCCAGTTGGTGTAAAATACCTTCTTTCCTCCCAGAATCTTGCAAAGCCAAAGGTCCTCTCCCTTTCTGCATTAACTCTGAGCTTTCCAGAAGTTCTTACTCATCCTGCAGTCCCATTTCATTATTAAAGGAAGTAGTCACGCTCATACACACAGAAGTAAGGGTTTGCAGAACTCCGCATCCAAATAATCCATTAAATGTACTCAACCGCAGGGAGCGATCCGTGCACAGCTTCAGGTGCAGTAGTGCAAGCAGAACAAGTACTCATTTCTCAAAAGGAGCTATTCACTGGTTTGCTAAAAGCACCATAAGTTTTGAGGCAAGGAAGCCTAACACACTGCACGCCCCAGTGTCTCACTTCCGAGAACAGTTGACAAATACCCAAAGATTTAGCCCCAAATTTGAAAAGTGGTCCAAACAGGACATTTAAAACAAGCATGCAGGCCAAGCAACATAAATGCCAGGACTGTAATATCCTCTCCAAGTGAGTGCTATACCGACTTCTTGACGCTACCATCTTAAACACATACTCCGTTTTTCGCTGAAATAATGGAGATAACATTTTTTGGACACACAGCCTAGCTATAATGACCAAATTAATTCCAAGCACATCAGATTTTGGGAACACTACCTTTACATTGTCACAAAAGAGAGAGAAAGCTTTTCAAATATAACCTCAGGCCTGTGATATTTCTAACAGTACTATAAAACAAACTACTGAGGTATAGGGCTCGGTATAAATGGCAGCATTTGAGGGGCCTATAGCAGTGAGCTTGCATATCCTTTGTCCTAACATGAACCTTGAAGCACAAGGTTGCATCAGGCCTGACACACATTTTACGAGGAAGATTGATTTTATTGACACTCAAGGCCTCCTTCAGCGTTGTGCTTCAGCACGCACCTAATGCTAAGTATACGCATTCTCAGGTGGCCCTTTCTACATTCAGAAAATTTGGAAGGCAGAGTAAAGGACACATGCAAAATGGAAACGTTAATGAGTTGAACCCTACTGCCAACTTGAAATGTCAGTGCCAATCCTGCAATTGACAATTAAAATGCTCTTTCTAGGAAAGTTTCTCACTACGTCAAAAATACACTTTTAAGTTATTATTTATGAACTGTGACTTGTATAACTCACATCTAAAGCCTCGCAATTGTCAATTCTTGCATTATAATGATTCAAGGAGCTATATGAGATGGACTGATACATCAGTGTCTAATAAAGCAGTTCAACATGTATACAGATATTAGATATCTATCTGTATCGAGAGAGGGCGCGAGAGCAATCTCACAAGCTCCTTGATAACACTGGTCCACACAGGGCAACTGAGGTCTTAAAACTGAAGGCCTTCTTCACCCTAACTCGGAGATTTTCTTACAATGCCTTGAATAGCACAGACTAAATCTGCAATCTGCAGTGTGGACTTCTACTAGAGAAGCTATAAGCTTATAAGCTATAAAATATTAGATCTTATTTCTCTTTTCTGAAGGAATGTGGGGTGCTATCTAATTTATAAGATAAATAAAACAAATACAGAAGCACACTTTTCTATATGCCAATCCAAACATTTCTCTATAGCAAAGTTTTCTCCATTTAAATCCTTATTTACTAGGATAAAATACCAATGAAGAGGCAGTGATGCAGCATACAGAATGACAGGCATAAGGGAGGTTTAGTGTTTAGCAGCTAGTGTTTCTGATGTTAAAGTGGACCAACACTAGCATTATAACGGTGCCTTTTTCTTTTTTTTTTTTTTTTTTTTTTTTTTTAAATTTTAT
>NW_010255965.1:352928-354708 GCF_000690775.1 Eurypyga helias
ATGCCAAACCCAGGAGCAGAGTGTCAGTAAAGGCTGTCTAAACTGAAATGAAATTTCTGGTTTCACTTAGTCCTGTGGGCAACATGTGCTTCCACTCTTCCCTAAAACACAGTGGGAACACAGGGCTTTAAAATCATAATCTGAAAATCCCATTTTCTTATAAGCCTCATTAATATGAAATGACTGACTCGATTTTCAGTTAAAATAATAGGGGAGCATTTCATAGCCATTCCTCTGCCTTATCCTCACCCTCAAGCCACAGCGAGCTCACCTTGCTGGGCTGTCAGAGGTTAATTTGACAAAACTCATTTTGGAATAATTTTTTTTAACGTGCAAACCTGGAGACATTTCCTAGGCCTCAAACTGGCAAACACACACGTAATTCGCAAGCAGACGAACCACAACACAGCCACGTTTCACTCCTCTGGCTCCTGCCCCCCGGCATTTCAGCAAACCATTGCAGCTCCCCCCCTACCAACACAGGACCTGCATGAGGAGGCTTTCTCCAGGGACAGGCTTGTTTAAAAGGATGGCAGAGAGCACAGGAGAGTGCCCCAGGCCCAAAAGCCCTGAGGCAGTGTCCACGGGTGCCCAGCTCCCGTGCTGGCTGCAACGGCCCCAAAGGGAGCAGCCCGAAAGAGTACATCTCCCTGCTTCCTCCCCGGTGCTGCTTGTGGACATGCCGCCTCTTAGATTATTGTAGAAGTTGAATGAAATTATGCACTAAAACACTACGTCTTGCAATGTTTGCCTGACTCCAAACTCAGAATATTGGGGGAACTCTACGAAATAAGTGCATGAGTTTGGACAAGAAGTTGGTCACTGAACCCTCAACCCCACTCCCTTGAGCAGCCTCATGACATAACTCCTGTTATATGAACCTGAGCTTGCTCCCCTTCCTGCACCAAAACTCTGCTGCTCTGGTGGTCAGAAACTCTCGCCCATATTTCACCTGTAATTTAATCATGGCCCATTTACTCTCACTTACTGTGGCTGCTAGCTCTGTGCATACAGTTTTTTTCCCCCACCTAATATCAGACACTGATTTCTTCATAGAGAGTGCCTTTCCTATTTAGTTTTGGTTTTGTAAATCATAGAATGGTTTGGGTTGGAAGGGACCTTAAAGACCATCCAGTTCCAACCCCCCTGCCATGGGCAGGGACACCTTCCACTAGACCAGGTTGCTCCAAGCCTCATCCAGCCTGGCCTTGAACACTTCCAGGGATGGGGCATCCACAGCTTCTCTGGGCAGCCTGTTCCAGTGCCTCACCACCCTCTCCAGGAAGAATTTTTTCCTGATATCTAATCTAAATCTCCCCACTTTCAATTTAAACCCGTTACCCCTTGTCCTGTTACTACAGGCCCTTGTAAAAAGTCCCCCCACCAGCTTCCCTTGTAGGCCCCTTCAGGTACTGGAAGGTGTTGTAAGGTCTTTTCTCCTAAATGCTGTATCTTATATTCCCCACCATTCCCTCTTTATGACCTTTTGAATAAGAGCCTCAACATTTCCAAGATCTAAGCTGAATTGTAAGACCATGAATTTGACCGCATGGAATGAGGAGACAACTTCAGCTTTTGTCCTTAGGGCAGCAACAGGAAGGGAGCTCCAACAGGTTACCTGGATAGAAAGAAGCTGAAGGAAAAACCCCATCAAATACTCAGAGAGAAGAAATTAAGGTGGGAATTACACAATTTACTAAGCCAACTATTTCTTTCTCTGTCTCTCGCTGGCAGAGCTGCACACCTGAATGGGCTATGCACACAACTTCATGGTCTTCAG
>NW_010255965.1:354720-380471 GCF_000690775.1 Eurypyga helias
AGCAAAACAGGAGGGACTGGATGAGACAGAGGAATTTAGCAGCTGTACCTTCATGGACATCACTTACAAGCAATCGAGCCACGTCCTGCTAAGGGAGAGGAAGGACAGGTTCACAGAGGGTATTTCAGCAGTGACAAGTCCATCAGGACAAACATCAGCTCAAGGCAGCATTCCAGTGGTGAAGCAGGATGTGATCCAGTACTGGATCTTCCCCACTCAGAGCTGCTAACTTTGAATCTTGTGGCACTGAAAGCAACTCTCTAGAACTTGGGAGCTTATCAAAAGGAGTGGGTTGGAGTGATGGCAGTCTCTCTCACGAGGTAAGTAGATGGGGGAGTTGGTAACCTTGGAGAAAATCAGAGGGTGATCACAAGGCCTACCCCTCTTGCAAACAAAACAAGCCAGAGAACATAACTGGACATACTGGGATGGGAAGTAACCACAGAGTCACTCCAGTATGGTGCCAATACACAACTGAAACTCCAGTAACTCCCTAAATGTTTTAACCCTAAGAAATAAGACGTGAGCTGAAAGAGATGTAAGAAAATGCTCACATACTAGAAAGACCGTGCAGTGAGGCAATGAGCGTACTGCCGTAACGCTGATACAACATACATGGCACAGAGTAGGCCATGCTGGTGGTGGAGAAGCAATCAAGCTAAGCGTGGCAGCGAGTAACACAGAACTTTTAAGAGCTGAAATCCCAGCCCTAAACATGAAGAACGGCAGTTCTGCATTACTGGAGAGCTACCTCTGTGCTCCTGACTGTCCCACCAGGATGGCAACACCAACTGCCCCAGGCAGAGGAAAATGCTGAAAAGTGGTAAAGGGCAGAAAGCGAGCTGAATGCTCATAGGTGATTTTAATTACTCCTACACAGATTGGGAAAAATAGGATATAACACAAAGGTCACATTTTTAGGTGCTGTTTCAGAGAGCAGCTTCTTAGGAAGCCCAGAAGAACAGATGCAACTCTTAATTTGAAATGACCACAGAGGTGGGTATGGAACAAAATGACAAAAGTGAAGACTAACAAATTGCAACAACAGATGGTATTCATGCTCCCTGTTTGCTCCAGGACGCAATAGCTGACTACACATGCTAATAAGTGGTGTGCAGCTTCTTTTCCTAAACCAACGTTGTACTTGAGGGCCAGGAGGTGGCACACATGGTGGCAGCAATGAGAAAAGATCCCGTGTGAGATCCAGGTACCTACAGGTCTCTAAACCTGGTGTCAAATTTCCAGAAATTACAGAAACAGAGTAAAATAAATGGAAATACGATATGAGGAAAGAGTCAACCTGGCTTTTGTAGGTTTGCCTCACGGACCTATTGGAGTTCTTTGAAAAGGTCAACAAGCCTGTGGATAAGGGTGATCTGGCTAATACAGTCGGCACGGATCTCCAAAAGGCATTTGACAAGGCCATCACCAAAGATTTCTTAGGAAACTAAGCAGCCATGGCTTAAGTTGGAAAGTTCTTGGATAAACAGTTGGTTAAGACATAAAAGCAGAGGGTATATAGGGCATGATCTGTCTTCCAAAAGGGAAATGGCACCAATGGACTTTCCCATGGAGCTCTGCTGGGACCCACACAGCACCACATGTTTCTAAATGGTGAGAAGAGGCTAAGCAGTAAGGTGACAAGACTATTCAGGAGTAAAAACAGGGTGGGGCGGGGGGGCTTCTGAGAAGAACTGCAGAAGGACCTTTTAAATAAGTGATTGGATAATAAACTAGCAGAATAAATTAAATGTAGATAAATGTGGCGATCCACATGGGAGAAAATTCCAGTTGCACATTATACAATGATGCCATTTGAACTATCCATACAAATGCCAGCTCCATATTTGCTCAAAAAGGCAAAGTGAGTTTTAGGAATCATTACAAAAGAAGTAAAATGCAAGGCAAAGAATATACTGCAGAAATATCCTGTCAGCCCCTCCTGCCCCATAACTTTTGAACTGCTTGACCCTATTCAAACAAATTTAACAGAAGTAGCAATACTTTAAGTTCCAAAACCTCAATCTCATTACTAGACACCAGAAAAAACACAGACGAGTTACAAAACAGAGGCTTATTAATCCCAGCAGCCTCAGAAGGATTTGTTGCGTGTCATACACTCCTCTCCTTGAAGTCTAACTATTTTAACACTTCTGCAGAAACAGCCCAAGAAAGTAGAGCATAGCAGGCAGTAGCTATGCAATTCTTTCTGATGTAAGAACTCACATTCACCCAACCTGATAAATATGTATCTGTCTCCAAAACTCAAGGCCTATTTAATGTCTATTCCATGAGTTTCTTCTCTAATAACAATTTTTCCTAGCAATAAAATTTGATTTTATTTAAAAAGGAAATAACTACTAAGATAATGTGAAACAAATTAAAAAAAAAAGAACACTAACATTTTGAACACTGATTTCTCCTCAGTTTGGGGTTTTTTTTTAAAGATACATTCCGTCAATTATGTGGAATTTACCCTGCAATTTACTGTGAGCTGAAGTGACTGACAAGAGCAACCAAGACACCTCAGGCAAACTGGGTCACTCAGACTTTTTCTTGCTGTTTCATGATTAAAGGTTGACCACAAAAACCTTTACTTTCTGCAGAATGACATGCTTGGTTGGTTAAATATGCAGGCAATTAACATAGAGATAACATGCATTTAAATGGAGGTCCTGTTGACCCTCATCTCCTGGCTGCAACCTTTGCTCTGAAAGCAGACAGCTTAGCAAAAATATTCAATTAATAAAAAGCCATGAAGGGCAACAAGTCCATTTTAATTCATTTAAAAATAAATGGTGTTTACTGCTCCATATTTAATAAGTTAATAAACAACAACACCACAACTAATAACGCAAGCAACAGGGGCATGTGGCTGAAAGATCTTTACAGATACTATATAAAAAAATAAATTAAATTTCTGGGTTTCTCCTTTGTTTAAAACAAAACAGAATATTCTACGAGCAACGAAGCGAACAAAGCTTGCCGTCTTATACACTGGAGACCCATCTTTCTTGTCTCTGCCCATGGCCTATCCCACGTGTGACACTACAACCTACTGCATTAACTCCAATCCCCCACTCCAAGCATTCCTTATTGCTCCCACACCTGTGCCTCCCTCCCAAACTTATCATTGGGTGAAACCAGCACAGGCTCTGGCTCCACCATAGATGCGCAAGCGGTGATGACTAAAGTGGTTCCTTCAGGCAGACTAAAACTAAGCACACCCACCGTTTCCTTCTGCGGGAGCACTGAGTCTCCTGTCTACGTAACTGCCCGTTTCCTGAAATGTTTTCTTGATCATATTTTAAAGTCCCAGTCCTCTGGCACATTTGCTTGAGGCAGGACAATAAGCTGAAAGAATCTACGTGAATAAAAAAATGAAAGGTTGGAGGCTCTGAAACCAAACTAAATGGTTTTTTAAAAGAAAGAAAAATTGAACCATATGTAATTTTTTAATCAAACTTGCGATTTGGGGGTCCAGAGAAACCACGTATCACACCACTGCCATCTAATGGAAGAAAACATCAGCCCACCATTGGTCCCTAGGAGGACCCAGTCAGACAAAAACTATTTCACCAAGTAGAAGAGTTGATTCTACCACCCCTAACACGGCCTCCTCCTTTTCCCATATATAAATTTAGCTCGCCTCAAAACATTCTGGGTTAGGGGAAAAAAAAAAAAAAAAATCACTAAATGACCCTCAAATGTAAGACTATTCTCAGGAGAGCTGAAAGATGGGTTTGGGGTTTTCTTTTTTGGAGAATTCGGGATTTTTTAAAAATGTTATTTAACTCCATTCAAATTCATAAGATTACTCAGCGTACCTAAAATTAGTTGTGGACACTGGTCTTTCCCAAAGCCCTGGGCTGCGAAGTTTGTAGGACAAGGTTGTCTTTTAATTAATTTTTGTAGATTACAATTGCTTTCTGTACCATTGATTAGCACCTAGAGTTTTACTGCTGTACAGCTACCATAACCTACATAGATGAAGTCATATAAATAACATCCACCAGTTCCTTCTCCAGACCAGGTACAGGTGGATTTTTTTTGTTCAGCATTGAGGGAGCTACATTTTTATTGCCATAGGTTATAATTTTTCCCCTGCGTTGCACGTCTATTCCTACTCCGGCAATCCTACGCCATCTCTAGACAGGCAGCAATCAAATATCAAGGAAGACACACTTAATAAAAAGGATGGCATGGTCGATTAGTGTTTTACTTTCACAGTATCTTATCTACCAAGAAAGAGAACATTTACTTAACTCGCTTGAGTAAGAGAGTTCTAGTCTTCCAAACAAAAGCCAGGGACGTCCACTAATAGGGGAAAAGGCGAACGGTGGCTTCTCTGATTGCTGGCATACCGCAGAAGTGAAGTCACGCTATAATTAACAGATCTGATTCAGAAAGGTTCCTGTGGAGTACCCATTTTCAGTAAGTCTGTCAATTGGATTTATTATCAACGTGCCACTGTATCAAGTCAGCATTTGTTTTGTATCTGCTGTATTCTCTGAGTGGGTGTAATGGAGTTGACTCCAGGAAAACTAAGCAGCCGGGCACTCTCTTCCTCGGCCTGGGGCTTTCCACAGGTCAACCATTGCGCTGAAGCTCTCAACTTCTCAGCGGGCTACCGTCACTTCTGGGAGAGATGACCTGCCTTCGGGCAACCAGAGGCCAGATTTACTGATACACGAGATGCTGTATCATGATTCTATGGCATCAGAGAAAAAAAAGCTGAAGTAAAGTGATTCTGTGAGAGAGTTGGAAAAACCAACGCATTACAAGTAAGCTTTCAACAAAGCAGATTATGAGCCGCTGTTGAAAGAAAAAAAATTCTCTTCTGTTCTCTTCTGTGATATGAAATAGATATTTCCAAGTCTGCTGGGACCACTAAAAGCCTACTAACATTACCCGGTCCCACGATGCACTTCACACACATGCCAAGCTATTGGCAAAGTTTTATACAGACCAATGAATCAAAACATTAATCACTGTGTATAAATGGAAATTCTACTTTTTTTATTTCTCTGGAAGGAAACAAAATTAAACCAATTATTTGCCAGTGATATGGGCCTGCAAATTTTGGAAGCAGTAAATTAAGAATAATCACAGATTAGATATATCACAGAATACTTGAGCATCTTGGGTCTCCTTACAGAAAATATTTGCTAGGCCATGAATTCATTTATGAAAAGATAATGACCCAGGAAATATTTTCCTTAATTGCAAAGAAGCCGTTTAAGAAAGTGTCTGGGGAACTAATTAGAAAGGAGTTTCTTCTGTAGAGGACCTGGCTTTAAACTCAATAAGCAATTTTCAGAGGACTTGCTCGAGACAGCACTGTTGAGATGCAGTCAAGATTGTTTGCTGTGCTGCAGCAACACTTCGCAGACACAGAGGCAGGTACGTCTCCCAGTTCTCACCACTGCAGGCCAGCTGCCAGTGCTGGCACACTCCAGCTATGGTGACCTTCTTGGCACGATCCATCAAACCCTTTCCTATTTCACTGCAGCAGATGTGGAAAGCATTTAAAAATACGCAAACAGGAGAATCTCTACCTCCAAGCTGAAGAGAGACTTTGCGAAACACTCATACGTTTGCCAAGACACACAGAACGCCTGCTGGCCAACCCAACAGGTGCCAAGAAAACAGCTCACCCAACAGCACCACACACTCCCACTGAATGCCATGGCTTCTTAAGGTTACCCAAACATCTATTACCCCATCATCTGTAAGTTCAAGGGCATAGCTACAAATACACACACTTCCCCCCACCCCCCCCCCATCTAGTTTCTGGTAACTTCTTAAAATGCTCAGATTTAGAGCATCACAGTTCATAAGCCTACAGCTCAAACAAGCTTTTATTTGATGAGGTGGGCTGTGAATTTACAACACTTCACTGTAGAGTGAACAACTTATGGTTTCTTATTGGTAATGCTTTTCATTTATTTTGATGTATGCCTGCCTTTAGGGTGTTTAGATGTCACCTTTAGGTATTCTTCCCAAAGACTTGGCTCCTAGTCTCATGTGGTTACATAGTAATATCACTTTTAATTCAAACAGAAAAAAGAACAAATCTCAACCTTTATTTAAAAAAACCCAACCAAACAAAAAACACCACATACATGCAGGAATGAAACTAAAGTTTCAAAAAACAGAAAACAAACTAGAAAAATCTCCAAACATTCACGAAGTTTAAACAACTAATCTCATAACGTTTAAATGTAGTATCGCTATCAAAAAACTTAGCATGGAAAGTTTGCCTTTTTAGGTTTGGGGTTTTTTTGGGGTGTGGTGGGTTTTTTTGGGTGGGGTTTTTTTTGTTTGGTTTTTTTTCCCCCCCCTTCCTGTTCCAATATGGGGACTTAGTAACATTGCTGAAGACTTTGTCCTTCTAACTCAGGAGATGTGGGTTTATCAGCTGCCTTACTAACCAAAATTGGCACAACTCATCATCGCTTGTGCTCTCTTTTCAAGAGACCCAAGACCAGAAGAACTGGGGCAATTGGTTGGGGCTGCTACAAGTCAGTAGCGAGATGGATCAGCAGAGCCACAGATAAAATTTGTTGAGCACCTGCCTATACTCAGCATCTATCCAGCCTTCACAAACGCCTGTCAGAAAACCTGCCAACTTAAAAACTGCAATAGCTCACAAGTTATTATGCCACTGACTGCATAAAACTTTGGAGTGGATCAAAAAAAACACGCACACAAAAGAAATGCAAACAAACAAAACTAATGTACAAAAAAATCGCCACATCTATTGTCTATCCCAGCATCAAACATAGGATTGATTTATTTTTTTACACAAGCCTAGAGTTTCAAAATTAAGTAAGTCTGTTTTACAAATTATTTACTTTCTGCAAGATCCATTTCCCCTTGAAGCATGCTGTGCATGCCCTCCTAGTGTGAACAGTTTACAGTCTGTGATCAGGCACAGACCTACTTGGCTGGATTTTTTTTTTCCTCTCTCAAAATGGCAATTCTAAGAATCATAAATAAAACAGCAAAGTTATTGCAATTTGAGCTTATCCCCAATAAATAAAATTTATTAACTAAATAGCTTTCCATGCAGCTTAGCTCTTTCTTCACTAGCTTATTATTTTACACAGACTTGCTTCATGTTGCTAGTCACAACCAAATTATGCCGTCTCAAGTAGAAAAGGAATAGAAATTAATAAAAAATTAATTTATTATAAAATACGTAATTTTGTATCATCACAGATCTTCACAGGGTATGTTCAAAAAAAATTTACTTTCTAAAATTTAAGGTTATGAATGTATTTTGTCTACCATACACACCAAGGTATATTTACTCTATGCTTACAAGCTTAGTTTATCAGAATACCAGAGCAGAAGCCTCCTGCCCATTAAGCTCCAATGCATTAGGGTACTTAAGGATGCTGGTGAACTTAAGCAGATGAGCAGAACCACTAACACAAGGCAGGACAGACTCCTTTTGGGAGATACAAAGCAGCAGTTTATCATGCCAATACAATTAGCTCCAACACTTAGAGCAGGCCTCCAGTTATCCCATTTCTGTTACACAAATAAACTCAATTTATAAAATAGGTCATGGTAAATTTTAAGTCCTGATCTAAAAACAGAAAGGCAACTGGAGAAATAAAATTGTATGTGATATATGGTGGGCTAACACTGATGACCTCATAGCTTTTTTTTTTTTTTACCATGAACCCATTGCAATGCTAATGACTGCATATCTGCATCCCCAGTTTTCGTATTTTACAAATGAATAGATCACTGCTAACATTTCTCAGCAAGAAAAATGTCATAATGAAATATTAAAATTAGAAATAGAGTCTCTATAGTTCCCCTCATCATGTTAGGCACATTTCTCTCCTAAGACAAACACTGCTATTCAACAAATCAAGTCACGCATGCTTTGAAAGAATATACATAAAATAAAGAATATGCAGCTGAAGTGTTTGTCTCCTACACATTACTGTAATTCACAGGTTTTATTTATTAAAGAAAGAATCCCACAGGTGCAATTTTGGACTTTTAGTCATTCTCCCATGCTCATCTCCTAAGGTCCTAGGCAAAATGTTCAAAATCATATGAGCTCCTGATTAAACCAGGAAGTAAACCTGCATGCATGCAATTAAAGTGTCTGCAAGGGCAGATGCAGATGACAGTAATTCATACTCTAAGAAATGGGCTTGTGTATTTGGCAGATTAACTGTTCTGTATTCCATTGCTATGAGGTATGGAAACTGTACTGTGAAACAACCATTACTCATTCCCTCGGCTCTAAGCACGTAGGTCTATCAAAGGCAAGCCAGTCTGGAGAGGGCGGGGGGTGAGGGCTGGAAAGGGAAGAGTCTACGCGTTTCAGATTAACGCTTCTCTTCAATGGTTTCTTTTATTTCATTTCCCCTACTTTTTAAATTAGCAAATACAGTAGACCCAGAAGGGAAATGGGCAAGGGGGAGGGGGAAAGAGGGGAGGGAGAGGGAAAAAGCAAAAGCAGCCCAAACTCTCCAACTTGTTCATTAGGGGTTTTGTGTTTGAACATCTGAATGAATCATGTGTCTGTTTTTCATTACTCTCCATATGCGATTGTGCTCTGCTTTGTTCAGTGATTTCTGGCCATTTCGTCATGACTCTGCTTATTTTGTTTTATATATTGTTCCATTACAGGGTGGTTGTTGCTTCTCCTCTACCTCACTTAGCAGTCATGCCACCAACAAAGAGCAATCTGAAAACGAGAGGTTACGTCAACAGGTTTCCCCAGTGAACTCCCTTGCAGCAAATATGATTACTTTAGACCCGACTGCTTAACTCATACCAGGGAGAAATCCTCAGATAACACTATCCCTTAGCACGACAGGAATGTAGTGGGTATCTTCTTAAAATTCTGAGGAATACTAGAGAATGACTTAAAGTCCATTGCAGAGTGTTTTCGTCCTTGTTCCAAGAGGAAACCTAACACTTCTTGCGAAGCAGTAACCTATTTTAACAGATTTGCACACTGATACATGCGGTATTTGAAATCATTTCTTTGCTATATTAACTATTCTCCGTTTTCAGCTCTACTCTATACCTTGGTCAACACACAGATGACATCAAAATATATTCTGAAATCTCCAGTCATGTGATAACTTCTTCTATCATCTCCTTGAATTTAATCCACCCTACTGCATGGTATAACCATCTCAGGAGGATATGTTCATTTAACTGGGTAACTCATACTTTGCGGAAGGTGAGTGAGATCAGGACGACTGGAAAGGAGCAAACAAAGTGCCTGGCATTATTTTGCTTTGTTTTGTTTTTTCTGGGGTTGGTTTGTTTGTTTTAAAAACAAGAATGGATGCAGGTCCCAGTGAATTAGAGACATTTTGACATATTTTCAGCTTCTGAAAAAAAGAGCAACTAGGCATATAAACCCATTCACAGAATCTCACAGGCCACAGGTAATTAACACCAAGCAGCATGGATTTAGCAGGAATAGAGTGTCACATCATACTTCCATCTAGAAGGAAGTAACTTATCTCATGGACAGGCAAGTATTATGCATTTTAGTCAAACCCTGGTTGTCTCTCATGACTTGAGCAGAGGGGAGAAATACCATCTTGTAAAACTGCTGCAGTGTAGGTGCCAAACTGCAGAAATCAAAACTAATAAAGGAGTTCTCAATGGCTCACTGTTGCACTACCTGATGTACTGAGAGGGTTTCCTCAAAAGTCTACCCCAGGTCTGTTATTATTCAGTCTTTTCCAATTTATCTTGTCCAGTGGATTAGAGAAATCATTTATTAACTGTGAAGAGGATACTAAATAGGTAAGTGCTGCAAGCACTCTGGAGACTTAAGATTTGAGAATAATCTTAGCAAATTAAGAAGTAGCCGCAAAAAAAAATAGAATCAAATTCAATACAGACAAATGAAAAGTACTAGCCTTAGGAGGGAATAATCAACAGCACAGAGCAGAGCACACAATAAGGAATGCCTGGCTGGCAGCAGTGCTGGGGAAAAGAACAACAGAACTGGGGGCTGCAGAGAATCTCTTAGCATAAATCAGCACTGTTTTTCTCATGCAACACCCTGACCCTCAGAAATATATCTGTATTTAAAATATACATAGTTATTTACAGGGCTATATCAACAAAGAGGAGAGTTATGTGATCACAGAGAAGACAAATGAAATAACCTCTCTGCACTATTTAAAATGGTAAGATTTAGGCGGTCTGACATCCTGTATCCGGCTCTAAGGACTTCAAGTAAGAAGTGAGCTAATTAGAGAGACCAGCAAAGTTCAATACAATCAGAAACTTAACTCAGATTGCCTTTAAGGAAAGAGTAAAAAGACTAGAGTTTATTCTAAGTAAAAGATACAACAGATGCATAGCAGTCTTCAAATATACATGTTTGCAGCAAAAAGGAAAGGAATAAACTGTTCTGCATGTCCACTGGGTATAAGAAAAGAGGCAATAGGCTTAAATCGCATCAAGGGAGATTTGGGTTAGACATCAGGAAACGCTTCATTATAGTGAGGAGAAGGAGTGCTATGAGAGATTGCCTGAGGAGCTCCAGGATCTCCACCGCTGGAGGCCTTTGAGCACAGTTAGAGGAACACCCCTCAGCAGTGGGTGAGAGCTGATCTGCCTCGAGGCAGAGGAATGGACCGGCTGACCTCTTCAGGTCCTTCCACTTCTAATTTCTGGGAAGTTCCTCAGTAAGAGGAAGGAAATTGTACCCAGCATTTAAAACCGTACAACATCTATTCTTTTTATGCCCCAAAGCATACTGTTAACAATCCAATTACATTTTCCATCTTTTAAAGGCACCACTTACAGTGAACCATCTCTGAAAATAAAAATAAATAACTCCGCCCTACAGTGCAATTCAAACTGTGAAAGCAAACTTTTACAAAATCCCAGCTCACTGTTATATGGCCCCTACTACATTATTCTCAAAGCTACCTACAATATCAAGAACATCAAACCCAGATATTTTTCTTTCTCAAAATTCTACCATTTGTATTCTTTACAATCTTTTCCCTTCACATTTTGTGTTTTGCAGACAGGTCCATTCCTTTCCTTGTTTACCGCTGGCAATGGGAATGGAAGGAAGTTTAAAAACAAAATAAAAAGCTAAGGACAACCATCAAGCACGCTTCTACCTGATTCTCTTTACCAACATTTAGGCACCCAGCTGAAGCATTTACAGGGACAGCACATGGTCTTAGACAACCAAGATCAGCAAAGACAAATACATTTCTCGCTCCCATGGACTTCATCTCATTATTCAGCATTACAGCCCATTTAAAATCCAGCTCCATCGGCCTGATTTGTGCTGCTGTTTCAGATAAACAAATTTCAGACAAGAGGATGGAGTTGACACATGGGAGAATAGAGAACACCTCATTCTTGTATAGCAGTGGGAAGGGAGACAAGGACCTACAGGTCCCCAAAGGAAGGTCTTAGTTGGAGTGTAAGACAGTAAATAATAGCTCCAGGGTAACCTCAACCTACCTGATCATGGACTTCCTATTTCTCACCTCTCACATCATCACCTCAGGCCCATCCAGCACTCCTAGGCTTAAGCCCCAACTCTTTCCTGCTCCAGAGCCCCAACCCCAAGCGCTGTTACCCCAATCTTCTCTTTATCCCACTGCAGCACTCCTTCTCGAACCAGCTCAGAGCCCACCGGGTCCACTCAGCCCCCATCAAGCTGCAAGTCCCCGTCCCTACAGCTCCCCATGCTGCATCTTGCCTCCAAACCAAATCTCCTGGCCATGCAGCAGCCTGCAGCAGGCACGTCCATCTCCTCACAGCTTTAAAAGCCACCTCTGTGCCCCCACAGCCACCCTGCCAGGACCTTCTGCACTTGGCCCAGCCCATCTTCCCAAGAAGGTATTCCTTCATAATACAACCAAAACAAAACAAAAACCAAACTGGGTCTTCTTCCCAGTATAATATTCAAAGAAATACAGAGTCATGTTATCACAAATCTGCCAGAACAGTGCTCCAAGGAAAGAAAATGCATCTCCAGCGAACGCATGGCAGTACCACTTCTGATGACGGCCCATGACCAATTGCTTTGGTGGAGTTTTCTGCGACCAGAACTGCAATCTACCAGCCCATTTTTCTCTCAAAATGAATACTGTTGTGGCAGGCAACAGTAAAGGCACACACTTCTACAAACTGCAAGAACAACATTGCTACAGCTAGCAGGATTTTGCCCCATCTCAATTTCCCCCAATGTCTTTCTCTGCTGCTTCTCTTCACAGCCTATCTGGCCCCTTGTGACATATTCCTGTCCTGCAGTGCTTTTTCTTTTTACTGACTTACGTAGTAATGATGTCCAGAATGTGTTTCTTATCAGAAGAACCCAGTTCAGTAGATCTTACTATTCCAAAGGATTCTGTATATCGCTAGTGTAAACTCACAGAGTCATTTTAAAACAGAGCTTCCCCTCCCCAGACTTGATGGCTCTTCAGACTGGTAATGAGTAACAGTTCTAGTCCTGAGAGATTACTAGACATGTTAGTTAAGATTCACCTAGACAAATATAGCCATAGACACAAAGGAAACGTGCCATACCTCACCAAAAAGATGTTTTCGTACATTAGCAGAAAAATTAAGAACATAAAACTGGAAAAGGAATCCTTTTTATATCTTCATATTGCAACTTGTGAATCTATTTGTGTCATAAAGAATATTTTCTTCTTCCAATAGCATAGGCCAAGACTTCACAAAAATAGAAAAACTAAACCAGGTTTTGCTTGTGAAACTTTTCCCAAAGGTTTCTAATTTTTATATAGGAAATCAATTTGCATCACTGATGGTATCATTCAAATCAGACAGCGCTATGTGGTTAGAAGGTAATTTACTTTTCTGCCGAAGCAATTTGATACTTGTTCTGATTTGTGATTTTCATTTTGTTTGTTAATGAAAAAAATTAATGAGCAGTGTTACTGGAAACACAACTCAAAAGCTTTGGCATTATTAAATATGTTTGTAATACACCGAATGTTACGTTGATTGCACAATTTGAGCCAAAGCCCAGGCAGTCAAGCCACAAGTCAATCAGTGAAACAGACCATGAACTCACGGGGTGGACGCTTTGCACGTACCTTTGCACTGATTTGTGTTTTTGTCAAGAATCGCCTTTGTGGATACAATTTTCCCGTACCTATGGAGAAAACAAACACCAGAAATACATATTATTATATTTTAATAACACACAGTCATTTTTGCACACGTATAGCACATATACTAGGGAGTGAGCTATTGCTCTTGAAGAATGATACTCCTGGAGAGGTTCCTTTGTCACAGTAGTTCAAACAACACCTTCAGAGCTCACCTGAAAAGCGCTGTTCTTTTGCCACATCCCGTCCATCTCTGGTCACTGCACGGCACTGCCAGCATAAATGCCAATTACAGCAAGGATTTTAAGACATCAGCACTGATAAAAATGCTGCTTTGGTTAAACTAATTAGGTTTCCTTATTTCTTTTTTATTTTTAGCTGCCAAACAAGGTTTGTTTTAATACAGATGGACCAGACTCCTCCAGGATTAACAAAAACGCAGGTATTTACATGCATGCACACACAACAACTCATGTGGGCATCCATGTCTGAGTATACACACTCTAAACTTCTGTTTTAGGAAAACAGGAATTTTAAGGTTTAGGTGCATCTCCAAGCTCTTTCCAAGATGAATGTTAACACTTGTTTGAATTTATGTTGCCTCCCATAGATAGCATGGCACTGGACCGCAACTTGATGGACTTACTATGATGAAGAGGGAATTCGGGCAGCTAAAACTTGGCGTACTAAGCAACTAGACCATAAAATATTTATCTGTCTTTACCTCACAGAGTTTAAGACTAAAAATGAAGACTTAATAGTAAGTATCACAAAACCGTGGTAAAAGATCATAGAAGATGGCAACTTATGGCTGAATATACGACTTCAAAATAATAAGGAAAATAGTTTTATTTCTCAAGTCACTGATATGTCTGGGTCTCTGCTTCACTGAAGAGAACTTCCTCTAAAACATCTTTTCCCAGATTTTTAAAAAAGCATTACTGGTACTCTGATAAGACTTTTCCATTGAACATCTGTCCTTCATCGATGGTGAAAATTATTACTATAAAAGATTATAATAAAATTGTGGTTTCTAATGGCAAAGCAACACCCACAGAAAATAACTAACAGTTCATCTATTATAAACCACTGAAATGTATGGCAGACCAATTTTTATTTGGTCAATTTTTATTAACAACAACATAAACCTGGCGTTAGTGACTTCTAGTCGAAGTCCAGAAACCAGGATATGGAAGACCTTGCTGCAATTTCCTTCTCTGCCTCAGGAGAAGGCCCATTTCTCCCTACTATACAGAAAAGGACTCTAAGTGCAGCTAGAGCACTGTACTACACACTCACTCTTCTCAGTCCCCCCTAATCTGTAAACATAACTAGTAAACCAGGGAAAAAGAAAAAAAGAAAAAAAGAAAAAAAAAAAAGAAGGAGCCAAAGATGAAATGGCACTATCACTTATAGGGAAAAAGGGACCTTTAGGTTTCAGTCTGGGATGCAGCAAACAAATACCTCACGAAGGGGGAGCAGCACCAACGGGAAAAACTGGCAACAGCCTGCCTAACATACTCTTTGTTACCAGCAAAGAAGATTCGAGGCAATTTTGTGCCTGACAAAGTTCTCAGCTGAAGTTTCCACAGTGTGAGTGACATGTAACCACTCAGATTCAGACAAAGGGCACTGTCCATCTCGCTTTCCTCTCTTTCTGTGACTGATGCAAAGTGAGACTTTCCATTTTCACAGTTTTTCCTTTCCCTAAGAACCCACAAAAACATTTGTTTCCATTTGACTTTCATTTTGGGAAGGAAAAGCATGTCCTGCTTTGTTTTATTTCAAACTGAAACCAGTCAGATGGAGGACAAACTGACCTAAAGATACTAATAGTTTGTGCAATCTAAGTTGAGGTCCAATTCAGCCATCTTTCAGGAACCAAAAAAAAAGTCTCACAAGCCTTCCTCCCCTCCACACACCCCTTTTTTTGATGGCTCTGTAGAAGGCAGGATTTTGTGCTCTGAAGGCTAGTGTGATCCATTGTCCACTCCACCATAATGGGCACATGGGCTGATAGTTGTGGCTCACGAGCTGATAGCTATGGCTTCAGCCATAGCTAGCCCCACTCCAAACACACACATAGCAGATTTAATGTTACCAGTGAGCTCACACGCTTTTATAACCTCAGGTGTTTCCAGAATTGGGCCTTTATGCTCACTTATGTTCCACTTAGTTTTATAATTCTTCATAGTAACACGTGCAGTTGACTTTGGCCTCAAAGACACTACACATCTTATGAAGGCAAAGCCAAATGATTTGCCAGTATGATTTATGGTTGTTCAGTGGGCCAACCTACCCAGCAGGAAATTTGGCCCGGGCGGTGCATCTTCATTTGATTTATTTAGATATAAAATCAAATACATGAAAAACATGCAAAAACATGCCTGCTTTGTACAGTAAAGAACCTCTGACAGATATATAGAAAAAGAATCCAACAAAAATCAGCGGCTAACCCACAACAACCTCAAATAAAACACAACCCCTACCTAAACTTCCGCCAACAAAAACTAACACCCAACCTCCATTTCAGTCCAGCCACTCCTAATGAATTGATACGTTGTTTCATCCAAATCACATGAGAGCTAAAAGTTAACATTTCTTGCCAGCAGAGACAGGCATTTGTGGTTCCACTGCTTTTATTACAGATTTCCCAGAGTTATTTGCTACATACTGTGATCCTGCAAACACTTAGTTCCACTAGAGATTTTACTCACAGAAATTATTCTGTTCAGATGAGATTTCCTCCGGCACGTAAAGTTACGTGCACACCTCCACGTTTGCAAAAACAGGTATGAGAGCAGTAAGAGGCACCACAATAACAAATACTGTTATAGGGAATTAGCCATATGCAGCCAATTTAATCTACCACTATAATCCTTGAGTGCTACCAAAAGAAAGTAACTGGAACCTGGAACTTGGAGACTGTTCTCCTAAATATTTCAAGTAATTTTTTTACAGTAATCAGAACATCAGTTCTGATGAAGAATGTTATCTTGTGTACTGCATGAAATCAGGAAGGTATTTTGCTCTACAAGTGCGGTCATATTTCTTTCTTGCATGTGTGGAGAGTAGCATCAAGTTGTGTCTCCTCGCCAAAGTTTTTTGGCTTTCTGTTTGTGTGACCTTTAATTATGATTTGATTCACCCTGAAGTACCAAAATTTTATTCTTCAAGGGGAACATCACAGAAGTAAGATTAAAGGGCATCACAAGAGCTGGCCTCCTGTTTTCATATATTTAAATGGAAATGTCTATAAAATCCAACAACCTGCATGCCTCTATTCTACAAACTAAGATATCACCAATGTAAAAAATACCAGGTGTGGTTTGCTTAACATGAGAGGACATGAGAATTATTTAATTTCCTCCTGAGCTACCATGCATGGAGAAATATTTTCTAGTGTTTTGAAGCAAAAATTCTGGTCAGTAAAAGATAATTGTGGAATAAAGTTCATCTCAGTGCCATATTATAAACCCTTCAACATAATGACTGTATGATTAAGGATCCCCTACTGCATCACAGTAACCAAGAGAATAGACAGTATGAATCTGTGAGGTGGCTACTTCAAGAATGCGTCTACCGAACACCTATTCAAAGGAGTTCCAGACATACAACGTGCTGTTTTCCATCATATCCTTCCCCAAGTGTTCTTTATAG
This sequence comes from Eurypyga helias, assembly GCF_000690775.1. Taxonomy (NCBI): domain Eukaryota; kingdom Metazoa; phylum Chordata; class Aves; order Eurypygiformes; family Eurypygidae; genus Eurypyga; species Eurypyga helias. The sequence continues at coordinate 371,493 of NW_010255965.1, forward strand.
GCATAGTAAGCACAAACAAAATTGTTTACATGGGGCCTTTTTTTTTAATCTTTTAATCCCTTATATTCAAATATGCTTCTAATGTTTCTTCCATGTAATAATTCTCATTGAAAATTAGGTGGTCAGATATTTGAAATATCTATGTAAGGACCAACTACACGGACCAGGACTTCAGTTCATTAAAGAAGGACCTGTGCAGTGAGATGGTGACCAGTTGTCTTCATGGTTTCTCATAATACATAAGAACTGACAAGAAAATTATAAGGTTTAAAAAACTTCAGAAGGTGGTACTTCCCCAGAACATAGAGCTACTTGTGGAACTCACTGCCACAGCCCATGCTGATGCCACCCGAAGCTCATCTCCAAAAAAAAAAAAAAAGAAAAAATATCCAGCAACTCCTAGGATGGAAAATCTGTCACGAAATTAAAAGCAAAGACACATTTGTGGCCCTGGAAGTCACACACTGCCAGAAACTGGGAGAAGGTACCAGAGTCGTATCATTGTATGTTGTCCCTGGTTTAACATCAGACACCTCCACAGCTGCCAAAACAAATTCCTGCCTGGGCCAGCCCAGCCGATCTTACATGGCAAGAGGACATTAATTTTGGGATGGAGATACCTTCTTACAAACAATAATTTTTACCTTCTCTGGTATATATTGGTTTAAGGTGAAACTGTTCAAGTCATCTGATATCCACTGTTAAAATTACAAAGGTCACTTAACACTTCACTTACACACAGCAATAACAGCCACGCAGAGGGTGGGACTAAGGGAAGACCCCACGGGGCTGTGCACAGAGAAGCAATCTCTCTGCTCAGGCCCAGATAGAGAGGTATGGCAGAAAGCGCTCTCAAGGACCCCATCCCACTGCACCCCACATTTTCTGACTACTCAGCAGACTCAGGAAAGATGCAAGCGGTGCGGAATAAACCCTTAACCTCCATCAAAGTTGCAGTATCAATAGATCATTTCAAGAGCTTGCGGGCAGGCGGTCGATCAGCACTTACACTGCAGACAAAGCTCAGCCTGGTCGTTCCCGGAAAGTTACTTGATAACTGCTGTTAAAATGGAGATAGTTCCTGAAGGAAGCACTTCAGCTGCAAGTGATACCACTTGCAAGATACAGGAACCTTTCCCACTGCCCACACTGATCCCAAACTGATGGGAATTTATTGTCTCATGGCACACAAAGGATTCAAGCCATTTCTGTTTCTGCCTGCGGGAATCCAGGGGTGCAGGGGAAGGCAGGTGGGTGCCCAGGGTTAGGAGGGAAGTGAGATTCAGCTGTGAAGTAGCTCTGGGCAGGGGAGCCATGCACCATCCCCCTGCTGCTGGCAGGCAATATGCCAGGATGGGAAGCCTGCTGAGGGACAGCCAGCAACAAGAGCTGCTGAGTCAAAGAAGGGATTTCCTGGGGCACCAGTCTGCTTGGGGCCACTCAAACTTTTCAGCTTTTCCATGGCATTACGGAGACCAAAAGCCGCTGGGATAAGTATGTCTTACTCTGTTCTCCAAGCCAAACTTAGGGCTGGCCACCACTAGTCCTGTAACGCAGAACAGCCGTCAGAGCAGACAGGCGGAGTCTCTCGCCGCCCGCCCGACTCAGTGCTACAGGTAAGCTGCCATCCTCACCTACTATCTCTACTACTAGGTGCACAGACTTGTACACAACACGGCTTTTGCCCAATTCCAGTTGCTGCCTGTATGTTTTAAATAAACATGAAACTTGGGACTGAAACCCAAGTAACCAGAGTGCAGAATTCTTGCTTAGTTAAACCAATGGAGTTACCATGTAATTTCCAAGTTGAGAGCTTAATAATTACATCCCCAGCGTTAGGGTTCACTCAAGGCCTCCCACATTGCTCAGAGCACAATTCACCCAACGGAAAACTGTCTGCATTTCTGGGCATTTAGGTAATATATGCTTTTATCTCAGAAATTTTTGTACTGGGATGAATTTGACCAGCAGTAATTGGATTTAGATAAGCAACACTGAGGGTCTTTTAACTCTGGGAATTAATATATAAATAGCATAACTGGGTTTATTTTGTTTAAAGCAGACTCTATTAGGAAAAACATGGATTTCGGGAGGAAAAAGAAAGTCCACGTTATGAAAGCCTAAAGTACAGAAGGAAATGCTGCTGGGTTTCTTGGAGAGATGTTATTCCTATAATACACTGCCACATGAACTTGACATCGAAATACACACACAAGAGAAATTCACTCAGAAAGAAGGTTCTGATTTGCATGATCATTTCTGGGCATTTCATCTACTGCGTGACCTTTCCAATGCTTCTATTTTTTCCTCAAGAAAACAACATATTAGTCTATTAACAAAGACTGAGCCACTTTCTTGCTGGTTTTCTGTATATTGTTTTTAATTTAAAAAGGAAATGTTAAGGCTAAGACACTCATTCACACAGAAATAAAACAACAAAAATTCACGCCATTCAGATCATCATCTGTTTTCACGGAACAGCACTTGGTTTGGGGAACAAACAGAAGGAGGCAGTTGCAGGGAACCCATGGTGTACTGGATTAACAAGATTGTACATTTGTAAGCATTTAATGTTCACCTGCTCTGTCTTCAAAACTTCAGTCTAGCTCTCAAGTTTACAAAAATCATTCCTTCGCTAAATATAATACAAGTTAGTGCAGCAATTTAGAGTAACAACCTGTCCAAGAGTTTCAAAAACATCACAAAAAAGGGGGGAGGGGCCTCTTAAATCCCTTGGTTGTACATCTAAAATGGCCCTGGAATTCTAGAAGGGCTCCCGAGTCATTAGTACCAAATTCTGTAAGGGAAGGTGTTCCTCAGCAATTTTAAAACTCAAGCTATGTATTTCCATTCTCACAACGGCGTTAGGAGCCCTGTATTAAGCAGACAGTAATGAATGCTGTAGCATCTACGAGTGAATTTTCAAGCAAATGCAAGCTGATTAATTGCTAAAAGAATGTATGCATATTCAACAGTTATCTTCTGGTACAAATATTTACTACTAAGCACGCAGCGATTTGAGTCATACATAGGCCTATTATTCACCATCACTCCATGTCTACTAAAAATCTAGTTTTCAGAAAATTCAGAGAAAGAAAAAAGCTACATACCCTTTAAAATAACTATATGCGTGTGTCTATGAACACTATTATTGCTTTAGACCAATAAAACCCAAGATCATACCACACTCTTGAATAACAGCTTCATGTTAGGAGGAAAGAACCTAAAAGTCTATTTCAGATTATGGATCATGCCATTTACTTTACACTGCATTTACAGATCATATTAAGAAATCCTGCTTTCCAGAAGATGATGCGAGCACCATTTAGCTCAAATCATGGGGCTATAATACAGCCCTGGAGCAGCTGCATCAGGTCCTTTGGTGTTCTTTCATTGAGGAATACAGAAAACTCAGCAGTTTTAGTGGAGTTTGCTTCTCATAAAATTTCAACAACGTAGGGTGGAGAATACTGTAAATAAACCTCTTAAAATCTGTGTAGAAACACCTACAACTAAGAAATTCCTCTGCTTTTAAAATACTAGCTTTCCTTTTCAGTGTTCCTAAAATATTATGCTTAGGAAGGCCTCTCACCTTCATCTTCACAAAATGATAATGGTGTCTTGTATTCAAGTTAGAAATGTATTTACAAGGCAACACAGAGTCGTATTTCCAATTTAAATTAACCCGCATTCATACTCTTAAACATTAGATGCCTATTCATCTCTGGAAAAATAGTCCCATATGAAATTATACAGGATCTGAAGACTTACTATAATTGTTTTCAGTACTTGGGAAATAAGGCCAGGTAAAGTAAAAGTTAAATGAAATCTAAACAGACACTAATTTTCTGGAAATACAAAGAACTTGAACTATCAGACCTGGAAGAAGTATATAATTTCAGTAGTTTAAAGGTAACGTTTCCTGTAGCCTTGTTCCTTTCCTAGCCAAAATAAAAAGATTTTTTTGGCTGCATGTAAATGAAATTAAGTGGCTTGATCCAACACTTGCAGAAATCAGACAGTTTTTTCATTGTCTTCAGTAGGTACAAGCTCAAATCCTATTCACAGTGCTTATAATAAGGCTACAGATTTGTCACACTCTTGATACCCAAGACAGAAAAAAATGCCTGTTACTTAAGTGGCACTCCCCATAAAAGCCTTACATTTTACAGTGGTTTTTCCCCAGTTTGCTGCAAGCTCTTAGTAACAATTTTCATTCTAAACATTGTTTATTCTGAATTAGTGCTCTATATTATATTCATATTATATCTGTGCGTTTGAATACTGATGCTATTTAAGACTATTTAAAACATGATTACATTATTGTGTATCATATTTAAATTAAAATTCTGAGGTTTGTATTTTTGCTTTGATAGAAAGCTATGTTTTCCCCTCACGCTTCTGCCACGACAAATAACCAGTGTTAATAATTAATTAGCAAAATATTCTACAGTTGCTAAATTAAGTATGAAAAACGAAATTCATGCACAAATTAATAACTGTGATTTCACACAGAACACTTCAATCCTTCTTCTGGGCCATCATTAAATCTTCAGCTACTAATTATTCCATATTTGCAAGAATTCAGATGTCTTAAAAAAATAAAATGCAACTTTTGTTTGCAGAAACTCAGCGTGCCACTGAATTTTCTGTATAATGATAGGATGCATTATTTGGAATACAGCTTAGGGATCCAAAACCCTTCACAGAATAAGATGTGGTTTGCTGTAGCCTGTCACAATAGATAATGCCAGACAGATTCTGATGTTCAAAGAACAGTGGGGAAAAAAATCCAAACCCAACACCTCCAAAACCTATCCTTCCTACTATAAAGACATCACTCATCCGTGTTGGAAGGAAAAATTAAGCGGATATTCAAACTTGTAGAATCTCCTCTATCCAGCATCTAAATTGTCTTCGATATTCTGGAAATACCCCCCTGCCCCCACCCGTCCTGACATATCATTCCTGTATGTAGAATTTATTTACTTTGTATGTTCTTGCATGCTGTGCTGTCTTGTATCCGATTTCTCATTCACAGTCTTGCTTACTTATGGAGGATTCATTGTTAAATTAGAGTCGGTATGAATCAGCGTGCCAGCATACCATGATATTAATCTCCAAAGTATTCAATCATTTAACAATAGCCTCATTATTCAAGGGAACTCTGAGCATCCAGTTTGTGCAGATTTTCTGACATTTCACTAAAACAATTTACTCTTAAAAGAATTCTGGGACCGCATCATACTGTAAAGTATAAATATATACGTCGCAATCAGATAGTTCCTCTCCAGGAATAGCCAAGAAAATAAAAGAAATTAAAAAGAAAAGGGTTTAAGGAAAAAAGCAAGAATTCCAACTACCACCAGGGACCATGGACTCAAACTGATAATTCAGAGCTAAAGCATTCGACGGAGTTCACACAGAGGCCATGTGAATCAAACGTGTGAGGCTTCTTGAGTTCACAGAGCTCCCATTTCAGTATTTACAAACTAGAAAAATCCAGGTACTTGGAATGTCTTTGGAAACAACTTAGTTTTCAGAGGAATGGTTTCTTTGGATTTTTACATTGCAAATATGTATTTCAGGAACTACATCACAGAATTGATCATTTTCTTCAATATATTTATTTTTCATCTGTCTATTTCCAGGGCTGGTACGTTGCAATTGTATTCACTTTTCCAAAGGCCAAACTTTGACAAAAGTGATGCAGAGGAGCACAACTTTCTCTGCCTGAATCTTTCAAGGAGAAACAACAAGAGCATGAATTTCAAAATTAGATGAACAAAAGTGCATGCTGGGACAGAATACTTCTGGTTTTGAGTTTCTTTAGATTTTATTTAACTTTATTTAACTTCATTAATTTAACTTAACTTATTTAACTTTATTCATTTTATATTTCTGAAAGGAAAGATTTTTTTTTTTTTTTTTTTTAGTCCATTTATTTGGGCAATTCTGTAACAAAGACAGCCTCTGGAGAGGGTGTGGAAATGGATTTGATAAGCTATTTGTCCACGATATTTTTAAATGCTCATGCACATGTACAACTTCAGGCATATAAGAAGCCCAGTTGAACTTAGAGCAGGACAATCCCCATTTCTCAAGGTTACAGCACATTTGCAGGCCCATAAATTAATGTGCTTATTTGGTGTGGAAAGTCCTCCCTACAGCCCTGATACAGTAAATAGCTTTATACAGGACACACAACTACATGTTTCCAGTCAGCAAATGCTTTGCTTTCCTCAGTGAAAGGCCTGTAACTACTACAGTAATTAGTTTTAAGAAGACAAATCTATTCTTGCTGGTAACTCACCACAACTCCCAGGGCCAGGGTCCCAAAACAGATATTGTCCAAAACTTTCTCTTAAGCGACAGCTTAGTCAACAATAAAATTCAGACTAGGTGAAGCTGCCCAGAATGCAACGTAGTTAGATAATTTATGAGTCGTGTTAATTTTTTTATGTTTTTAAAATTATTTAAAAACCTGCAAGTAAATATAGCATTAACTGAAGTCACCTGTTTAAAAAAAAAATCAACAGATTTACATTTTTAAAAGAAATATTTAGTTGAGAGCCCTTGCCTATTTTATAAATAATTCTTCATTCTTTATTGTACAAAAAAAGATGGACATAATTAAACAATATTAGCCTGCTGTGTCAGCCTAGTAAATATGTTTGGAGAAAGAGGGCTTATTAAAAACTGCACTTTGGATCAGTCTGAAGTTTTCCAGAAACATGGTGCCCTCCTTCGGAATCCAATGGGCTGCTGCAGTATACACCAATGGAGCAGCTGCCTCATTATTTTCTGTGTTTGAGCACTGAAGTTACACTTTAAGATAACACCAAGGGGCAGGGAATTCAGCATGATTAGCACATCTTGTAGTGCTCTGCTCATCAGTCAGCATTTCTGAGAACCAATGAGCCGAAGACAAACAAAACCTTAGTCAACCAAAAACTCCTCACTCGGGCTTTGTGCCAGCTTCTCTCACTGGACATCTTGGCCATGAGTCTCCTACAGCAGAAAAGCCAATGTTGGCAATTCTGTGCTCTGCTGGGATTCAGCAACCGCCAATGCGGACAGGGAAAAGGTTAGATAAGCCATGGGATTCCCTAAATAAATATACCCTTTATATAGTCAATGCCTTCTGCCCTTAAAGGGACACTTGGTTGGTCCTGCCAGGCAGAACCCTGGATGGAGAGCTATGAAAAAAAGATGTGCTGTGTAACCCATCGTTTCTGAAATACACATGCGCAGATATGGAGAAAGGAGCAAGAATTTAAATATTTTATGTTTCTGCTGAGAAATTTTACCCCACTAACTAAAGACTAACTGAAAAACACAGTGAGCACATCTTGAAATCTGATCAGTAACACTGGGTTTGGAAGCAGATTAGTTTCAGTAGTTTAGGAGCCCTCAAGAAGAGTCTTTTTTATATTGCTGGCTTCAGGTGGCTTCAAAATAAAATAATTTTAAAAGATATGATCCTCAAGTCAGTGGAAAAACTGGGACTTCATTCTGAGTATTGGGCATACTTTGAGAGAGAGAGAACTGTCATTCACTGGGATAAGCTCACAATTCTGGTAACAAGCCACGGAGTACAGTACTGAATTCCTGTTGCGCACTAATAGACCAAAGAGTTAAAAAATTAACATTTGTTATTAAAAAAATCTAGTAAACAAATATGCTTAAGATATCCTTTTATTTTCCTTACGTATTTCAAGCCTTTGTGATAGACTCGGGCTGTATTTTCACACCTCACAGCCATGAAGGAGAGAAATCTGTATTTTTTAAAAAACTGAAAGCTGAGATTCCTATCTTATCACATGCCTCAGAATCTAAGGGTTTAAGAAAAAAGTATTATGAACCTCACTATAAACTTCTGAGGGTGGCTGACCCTGGCAGGAGGCCAGTTGCCCAAAGCTGCTCTATCACTCCCCTCCTCAGCTGGGCAGGAGAGAGAACATAACTAAAAGCTCATGGGTTGAGATAAGGACAGGGAGAGATGGTTCAGAAATCACCGTTGCAGGACAAGCAGACTCAGCTTGGGGAAGTTCGTTTTATTTATTAGCCATCAAATAAATCAGAGTGAGATAATGAGGAAAAAACCCCAACTAATCTTAAAAATACCTTCCCCCCACCCCTCCCTTCTTCACGGGTTCAGCTTTGCTCCCCATTTCTCTACCTTCTCCCCCCTAGCAGCACAGGAGGACAGGGAATGGGGGTTGTGGTCAGTCCATCACACACTGTCTCTGCTGCTCCTTCCTCCTCAAGGGGAGGATCCTCCCACTCTGCCCCTGCTCCAGTGTGGGGTCCCTCCCACGGGAGACAGTCCGCCATGGACTTCTCCAATGGGAGTCCTTTCCACAGGCTGCAGTTTTTCACAGACTGCTGCAGCGTGGGTCCCTCCCATGGGGTGCCATCCTTCAGGAGCAGCCTGCTCCAGCCTGCGTCCCTCTGGCATCACAAGTCCTGCCAGAAAACCTGCTCCAGCCTGGGCTTCTCTCTCTATGGGGCCACAGCTCCTGCCAGGAGCCAATTCCAGAGTGGGCTTCCCACAGGGTCACAGCCTCCTTCAGTCATCCCCCTGCTCCAGCGTGGGGCCCTCCCCGGGCTGTAGGTGGGTCTCTGCTCCCCCGTGACCCTCCATGGCTGCAGAGGCACAGCAGGCCTCACCATGGGCTGCACCACAGGGTGCTGGGGAATCTGCTCCAGCGCCTGGAGCACCTCCTCCGCTGACCTTGGTGTCTACAGACCTGTTCCTCTCACATACTCTCACTCCCCTCTCTGCCCCTTTCTTAAACGTGTTACCCCAGAGACACTACCACCAGCTGACCTTGGTGTCTACAGACCTGTTCCTCTCACATACTCTCACTCCCCTCTCTGCCCCTTTCTTAAACGTGTTACCCCAGAGACACTACCACCATCACTGACGGGCTCAGTCTTGGCCAGCGGGGGGGCCACACTGGGGCCACCTCGCAC